>NW_026947800.1:0-162000 GCF_034190915.1 Cavia porcellus
GCACCACCCCTCAAGGTTTTTCAGAAACCTATCTTACATTGCCACTGCATGTTTCCTGACCTCCCAATGTTGAACACCCCGTGGCGCTTTTCTCCATGCTACATTGCCACTCACTGCCTATTCTAATTCAGGCCCTCCGATTCACAAGACCCCGTGAAGTTTTTCTCACTCCTACTAGTGAATGGCCTGTTAGAAACCGTTACAATGCACACCACCCCGCGATGTTTTTCAGAAACCTATCCTACATTGCCACTGCATGTTTCCAGACCTCCCCATGCTGACCTCCCCGTGGCCATTTTCTCCATCCTATAGTGCAACTCACTGCCTATCCTAATTCAGGCCCTCCGATTCACACCATCCCGTGATGTTTTTCTCACTCCTACTAGTAAATGGCCTGTCCCAAACCCTTACAATGCGCACCACCCTGCAATGTTTTTCAGAAACCTATCCTACATGGCCACGGCATGTTTACTGACCTCCCCATGCTGACCACCCCGTGGCGCTTTTCTCTATCCTACATTGCCAATCACTGCCTATCCTAATTCAGGCCTTCCGATTCAAACCACTCCGTGATGTATTTCTCTTTCCTACTAGTGAATGGCCTGTTAGAAACCCTTACAATGTGCACCACCCCGCGATTTTTTTCAGAAACCTATTCTACATTGCCACAGCATGTGTCCTGACCTGCACATGCTGACCACCCCGTGGTGCTTTTCTCCATCCTACATTGCCACTCACTGCCTGTCCTAATTCAGGCCCTCCGATTCACACCACCCTGTGATGTTTTTCGCACTCCTAGTAGTGAATGGCCTGTTAGAAACCATTACAATGTGCACCACCCCGCGATTTTTTTCAGAAACCTATTCTACAATGCCAATGCATGTTTCCTGACCTCCCCATTCTGACCACCCCGTGGCCATTTTCTCCATCCTACATTGCCTCTCACTGCCTATCCCAATTCAGCACCTCCGATTCACACCACCCTGTGATGGTTTTCTCACTCCTATTAGTGAATGGAGTGTTAGAAACCCTTACAATTCACACGACGCCGCAATGTTTTTCAGAAACCTATCCTACATTGCCACTGCATGTTTCCTGACCTCCCCATGCTGACCTCCCCGTGGCCATTTTCTCCATCCTACAGTGCAACTCACTGCCTATCCTAATTCAGGCCCTCCGATTCACACCCCCCTGTGATGTTTTTCTCACTCCTACTAGTGAATGGCCTGTTATAAACCCTTACAATGCGCACCACCCGGCAATGTTTTTAAGAAACCTATCCTACATGGCCACAGCATGTTTCCTGACATCCCCATGCTGACCACCCCGTGGCGCTTTTCTCCATCCTACATTGCCAATCACTGCCTATCCTAATTCAGGCCCTCCGATTCACACCACCCCGTGATGTATTTCTCACTCCTACTAGTGAATGGCCTGTTAGAAACCCTTACAATGTGCACCACCCCGCGATGTTTTTCAGAAATCTATCCTCCATTGCCACGGCATGTGTCATGACCTACACATGCTGACCACCCCGTGGCGCTTTTCTCCATCCTACATTGCCACTCACTGCCTGTCCTAATTCAGGCCCTCCGATTCACACCACCCCGTGATGTTTTTTTCACTCCTAGTAGTGAATGGCCTGTTTGAAACCCTTACAATGCGCACTACCCTGCGATGTTTTTCAGAAACCTATCCTACATTGCCACAGCATGTTTCCTGACCTCCCCATGCTGAACACCCCGTGGCGCTTTTCTCCATTCTACATTGCCACTCACTGCCTATCCTAATTCAGGCCCTCCGATTGACAACACCCCGTGATGATTTTCTAACTCCTACTAGTGAATCGCCTGTTAGAAACCATTACAATGCGCACCACCCCGCGATGTTTTTCAGAAACCTATCCTACATTGCCACTGCATGTTTCCTGACCTCCCCATGTTGACCACAGCGTGGTGCTTTTCTCCATCCTACATTGCCACTCACTGCCTATCCTAATCCAGGCCCTCCGATTCACACCACTCCGTGATGTTTTTCTCACCCCTACTAGTGAATGGCCTGTTAGAAACCCTTACAATGCACTACCCCGCGATGTTTTTCAGAAACCTGTCCTACATTGCCCCTGCATGTTTCCTGAGCTCCCCAAGCTGACCTCCCCATGGTGCTTACTCCATACTATATTGCCGCTCACTGCCTATCCTAATTCAGGCCCTACGGTTCAAACCACCCCATGATGGGTTTCTCACTCCTACTAGTTAATGGCCTGTTAGAAAGCCTTACAATGCCCACCACCCCGCGATGTTTTTCCGAAACCTATCCTACTTTGCCACTGCATGTGTCCTGATCTCCCCATGCTGACCACCCCGTGGCGCTTTTCTCCATCCTACATTGCCACTCACTGCCTATCCTAATTCAGGCCCTCCGATTCACACCACCCCTTGATGTATTTGTCACTCCTACTAGTGAATGGCCTGTTAGAAACACTTACAATGCGCACCACCCCGCGATGTTTTTCAGAAACCTATCCTACATTGCCACAGCATGTTTCCTGACCTCCCCATTCTGACCACCCCGTGGCGCTTTTCAACATCCTACATTGCCACTCACTGCCTATCCTAATTCAAACCCTCCGATTCACCACACCTTGTGATGGTTTTTTTTCACGCCTAATAGTGAATTGCCTGTTAGAAACCCTTACAATGCACCAACCCGCGATCTTTTTCACAAACGTATCCTACGTTGCCACTGCATGTTTCCTGACCACCCCATGCTGACCACCCTGGGGCGCTTTTCTCCATCCTAAATTGCCACTCACTGCCTATCCTAATTCACGCCCTCCGATTCACACCAACCCGTGATGTTTTTCTCACTGCTACTCGTGCATGGCGTGTTAGAAACAATTACAATGCGCACCACCCCGCAATGTTTTTCAGAAACCTAACCAACATTGCCACTGGATGTTTCCTGACCTCCCCATGCTGACCACCCCGTGGGAGTTTTCTCCATCCTACATTGTCACTCAATGCCTATCCTAATTCAGGCGCTCCGATTCACACCACCCCTTGATGTTTTTCTCACTCCTACTAGTGAATGGCCTGTTAGAAAACCTTACAATGCGCACCACCCCGCAGTGTTTTTCAGAAACCTATCCTACATTGCCAATGCATGTTTGCTGACCTCCCCATTCTGTCCACCCCGTGGCGCTTTTCTCCATCCTACATTGCCAATCACTGCCTATTACAATTCAGGCCCTCCGATTCACACGACCCTGTGATGTTTATCTCACTCCTACTAGTGAATGGCCTGTTAGAAACCTTTAAAATGTGAACCACCCTGCTATGTTTTTCAGAAAACTATCCTACATTGCCATTGCATGTTTCCTAACTTCCCCATGCTGCCCACCCCGTGGCCATTTTCTCCATCCTACAGTGCCACTCACTGCCTATCCTAATTCAAGCCATACGATTCACACCACCCCGTGATGTTTTTCTCACTCTTACTAGGAAATGGGCCTTTAGAAGCCCTTACAATGCGCACCACCCCGCGATGTTCTTCAGAAACGTATACTACATTGCCACTGCATGTTTCCTGACCTCCCCATGCTGACCATCCCGTGGCGCTTTTCTCCATCCTACATTGCCACTCACTGCCTATCGTAATTCAGGCCCTCTGATTCACACAACAAGGTGATGTTTTTCTCACTCCTACTAGTGAATGGCCTGTTAGAAAACCGTACAATGCACACCACCCCGCGATGTTTTTCAGAAACCTATCCTACATTGCCACTGCATTTTTCCTGAACTCCCCATGCTGACCACCCCGTATCGCTTTTCTCCATCCTACATTGCCTCTCACTGTCTATCCCAATTGAGGACCTCCGATTCACACCACCTCATGATGGTTTTCTCACTCCTACTAGTGAATGGCGTGTTAGAAACACTTACAATTCACATGACCACGCGATGTTTTTCAGAAACCTATCCTACATTGCCACTGCATGTTTCCAGACCTCCCCATGCTGACCTCCCCGTGGCCATTTTCTCCATCCTACAGTGCAACTCACTGCCTATCCTAATTCAGGCCCTCCGATTCACACCATCCCGTGATGTTTTTCTCACTCCTACTAGTAAATGGCCTGTTACAAACCCTTACAATGCGCACCACCCCGCGATGTTTTTCAGAAACCTATCCTACATGGCCACGGCATGTTTCCTGTAGTCCCCATGCTGACCACCCCGTGGCGCTTTTCTCCGTCCTACATTGCCACTCACTGCCTGTCTTAATTCAGGCCCTCCGATTCACACCACCGCGTAATGATTTTCTCACTCCTACTAGTGAATGTCCTGTTAGAAACCCTTACAATGCGCACCACCCGTCGATGTTTTTCAGAAACCTATCCTACATTGCAACTGCATGTTTCCTGGTCTCCCCATGGTGAACACACCGTGGCGCTTTTCTCCATCCTACATTGCCACTCACTGCCTTTCCTAATTCAGGCCCTCCTATTCACACCACCCCGTGAAGATTTTCTCATTCCTACTAGTGAAAGGCCTGTTAGAAACCCGTACGATCCGCACCACCCCGCGATGTTTTTCAGAAACCTATCCTACATAGCCACTGCATGTTTCCTGACCTCCCCATGATGACCACCCCGTGGCGCTTTTCTCCATCCTACATTGCCCCTCACTGCCTACCCCAGTTCAGGCCCTCCGATTCAAACCACCCCGTGATGTTTTTCTCACTCCTAGTAGTGAATAGCCTGTTAGAAACCCTTACAATGCGCACCACCCCGAAATGCTTTTCAGAAACCTATCATACATTGCCACTGCATGTTTCCTGACCTCCCCATGCTGACCACCCGGTGGCGCTTTTCTCCATCCTACATTGCCAATCACTGCCTATCCCAATTCAGGCCCTCTGATTGACACCTTCCAGTGATGTTCTTCTCACTCCTACTAGTGAATGGCTTGTTAGAAACCCTTACAATGCGCACCACCCTGCGATGTTTTTCAGAAACCAATCCTACATTGCCACAGCATGTTTCCTGACCTCCCCATGCTGACCACCCCGTGGCGCTTTTCACCATCCTACATTGACACTCACTGCCTATCCTTATTCACACTCTCCGATTCACAACATCCCGTGATATTTTTTTCAATCCTACTAGTGAATGGCGTATTAGAAACCCTTACAATGCACTACCACGCGATGTTTTTCAGACACCTGTCCTACATTGCCACTGCATGTTTCCGGAGCTCCCCATGCTGACAACCCCGTGGCCCTTTTCTCCATCCTACTTTGCCACTCACTGCCTATCCTAATCCAGGCCCTCCGATTCACACCACTCCGTTATGTTTTTCTCACCCCTACTAGTGAATGGCCTGTTAGAAACCCTTACAATGCACTACCCCGCGATGTTTTTCAGAAACCTGTCCTACATTGCCACTGCATGTTTCCTGACCTCCCCAAGCTGACCACCCAATGGCGCTTTTCTCCATCCTACATTGCCACTCACTGCCTATCCTAATTCAGGCCCTTCGATTCACACCACACGGTGATGTTTTTCTCACTGCTACTAGTGCATGGCGTGTTAGAAACCCTTACAATGTGCAACACCACGCAATGATTTTCAGAAACCTATCCTACATTGCCACTGCATGTTTCCTGACCTCCCCATGCTGACCAGCCCTTGGTACTTTTGTCCATCCTACATTGCCACTCACTGCCTATCCTAATTCAGGCCCTCCGATTCACACCACCCAGTGAATTTCTTCTCACTCTTACTAGTGAATGGCTTGTTATAAACTCTTACCATGCGCACCACCCCGCGTTTTTTTTCAGAATCATATCCTACATTGCCAATGCATGTTTCCTGACGTCCCCATGCTGACAACCCCATGGCGCTTTTCTCCATCCTACATTGCCACTCACTCCCTATCCCAATTCAGGCCCTCCGATTCACACCACCCAGTGATGATTTTCTCACTCCTACTAGTGAATGGCCTGTTAGAAACCCTTAAATTGAGCACCACCCCGCGATGTTTTTCAGAAACCAATCCTATATTGCCACTGCATGTTTCCTGACCTCCCTATGCTGACCACCCCGTATAGCTTTTCTCCATCCTACATTACCACTCACTGCCTATACCAATTCAGGTCCCCCGCTTCACAACACCCCGTGATTGTTTTCTCACTCTTACTAGTAAATGGGCCTTTAGAAGACCTTACAATGTGCACCACCCCGCAATATTCTTCAGAAACCTATCCAACATTGCCACAGCATGTTTCCTGACCTCCGCATGCTGACCACCCCGTGGCGCTTTTCTCCATCCTACATATTCACTCACTGCCTATCCTAATTCAGGCCCTTCGATTCACACCGACCCGTGATGATTTTCTCACACCTACTAGCGAATGGCCTGTTAGAAACCCTTACAATGCACACCACCCAGCAATGTTTTCAGAAACCTATCCTACATTGCCACTGCATGTTTCCTGACCTCCCCATGCTGACCACCCCGTGGTGCTTTTCTCCATCCTACATTTTCACTCACTGCCTATCCTAATTCAGGCCCTTCGATTCACACGGAACCGTGATGATTTTCTCACTCCTACTAGTGAATGGCCTGTTAGAAACCCTTACAATGCACACCACCCAGCAATGTTTTCAGAAACCTATCCTACATTGCCACTGCATGTTTCCTGACCTCCCCATGCTGAACACCCCATGGCGCTTTTCTCCATCCTACATTGCCACTCACTGCCTATCCTAATTCAGGCCCTCCGATTCGCACCACCCCGTGATGTTTTTCTCACTCCTACTAGTGAATGGACTGTTAGAAACCCTTTCAATGCGCACCACCCCGCGATGTTTTTCAGAAACCTATCCTACATTGCCCCTGCATGTTTCCTGACCTCCCCATGCTGACCACCCCGTGGTGCTTTTCTCCATCCTACATTGCCACTCAGTGCCTATCCTAATCCAGGCCCTCCGATTCACAGCACTCCGTGATGTTTTTCTCACCCCTCCTAGTGAATGGCATGTTAGAAACCCTTACAGTGCACTACCCCGCGATGTTTTTCCAGAAACCTGTCCAACATTGCAACTGCATGTTTCCTGACCTCCCCTAGCTGACCACACCATGGCACTTACTCCATCCTATATTGAAACTCACTGCCTATTCTAATTCAGGCCCTAAGATTCACACCAACCCGTGATATTTTTCTCACTCCTACTAGTGAATGGCCTGTTAGAAACGCTTACAATTCATACCACCCCGCGATGCTTTTCAGAAACCTATCCTACATTGCCACTGTATGTTTCCTGACCTGCCCATGCTGACCACCCCGTATAGCTTTTCTCCATCCTACATTGCCACTGACTAATATCCCCATTCAGGCCCCCCGATTCACACCACCCCGTGATGGTTTTCTCACTCCTAGTAGTGAATGGCGTGTTAGAAACCCTTACAATTCACACGACCCCGCGATTTTTTTCAGAAACCTATCCTATATTGTCACTGCATGTTTCCTGACCTCCCCATGCTGACCACCCCGTGGCGCTTTTCTCCATCCTATATTGCCACTCACTGCCTATCCTAATTCAGGCCCTCCGATTCCCACAACAACGTGATGTTTTTCTCACTCCTACTAGTGAATGGCCTGTTAGAAACCCTTACAATGCGCAACACCCCGCGATGTTTTTCAGAACCCTATCCTACATTGGCACTGCATGTTGCCTGACCTCCCCATGCAGACCACCCTGTATCGCTTTTCTCCATCCTATATTACCAATCACTGCCTATCCCAATTCATGCCCTCCGATTCACACCACCCCGTGATGGTTTTCTCACTCCTACTAGTGAATGGCCTTTTAGAAACCCTTACAATGCGCACCACCCCACGATGTTTTTGAGAAACATATCCTACATTGCCACTGCATGTGTCCTGACCTCCCCATGCTGATCACCCTGTGGCGCTTTTCTCCATCCTACATTGCCACTCACTGCCTATCCTAATTCAGGCCCTCCCATTCACACCACCCCCTGATGTATTTCTCACTCTTACTAGTGAATGGCCTGTTAGATACTCTTACAATGCGCACCACCACGCGATGTTTTTCAGAATCCTATCCTACATTGCTACTGCATGTTTCCTGACGTCCCCATGCTGACCACCCCGTGGCGCTTTTCTCCATCATACATTGCCACTCACTGCCTATTCTAATTCAGGCCCTCCTATTCACACCACCCCGTGATGTTTTTCTCACTCCTACTAGTGAATGGCCTGTTAGAAATCCTTAAAATGAGCACCACCCCGCGATGTTTTTCAGAAACCTATCCTACATTGCCATTGCATGTTTCCTGACATCCCCATGCTGACCACCCCTTGGCGCTTTTCTCCATCCTACATTGCCACTCACTGCCTATCCCAAATCAGGTCACCCGATTCACACCACCCCGTGATGGTTTTCTCACTCTTACTAGTAAATGGGCCTTTAGAAGACCTTACAATGCGCACCACCCCGCGATGTTCTCAGAAACGTATCCTACATTGGAACTGCATGTTTCCAGACCTCCCCATGCTGACCACCCCGTGGCGCTTTTCTCCATCCTATATTGCCACTCACTGCCTATCCTAATTCAGGCCCTCCGATTCACCCAACAACGAGATGTTTTTCTCACTGCTACTAGTGAATGGCCTGTTAGAAACCCTTACAATGCGCACCACCCCGCGATGTTTTCAGAAACCTATCCTACATTGCCACTGCATGTTTCCTGACCTCCACATGCTGACCACACCGTATCACTTTTCTCCATGCTACATTGCCTCTCAATGCCTATCCCAATACAGGCCCTCCGATTCACAACACCCCGTGATGTTTTTCAGAAAGCTATCCTACATTGGCACTGCATGTTTCCTGACCTCCCCAAGCTGACCACCCCGTATCGCTTTTCCACATCCTACATTGCCTCTCACTGCCTATCCCAATTCAGGCCCTCCGATGCACAACACCCTGTGATGGTTTTCTCACTCCTACTAGTGAATGGCGTGTTAGAAACCCTTACAATTCACACGACCCCGCGATGTTTTTCAGAAACCTATCCTACATTGCCACTGCATGTTTCCTGACCTCCCATGCTGACCACCCTGTGGCCATTTTCTCCATCCTACAGTGCAACTCACTGCCTATCCTAATTCAGGCCATCCGATTCACACCACCCCGTGATGGTTTTCTAACTCTTACTAGTAAATGGGCCTTTAGAAGACCTTACAATGAGCACTACCACGTGATGTTCTTCAGAAACATATACTACATTGTCACTGCATGTTTCCTGACCTCCCCATGCTGACCACCCCGTGGCGCTTTTCTCCATCCTACATTACCACTCACTGCCTATCCTAATTCAGGCCCTCTGATTCACCCAACAACGTGATGTTTTTCTCACTGCTACTAGTGAATGGCCTGTTAGAAACCCTTACAATGCGCACCACCCCGCGATGTTTTCAGAAACCTATCCTACATTGCCACTGCATGTTTCCTGACCTCCACATGCTGACCACACCGTATCACTTTTCTCCATCCTACATTGCCACTCACTGCCTATCATAATCCAGGCCCTCCCATTCACTCCACTCCGTGATGTTTTTCTCACCCCTACTAGTGAATGGCCTGTTAGAAACCCTTACAATGCACTACCCCGCGATGTTTTTCAGAAACCTATGCTACATTGCCACAGCATGTTTCCTGACCTCCCCATGCTGACCACCCCGTGGCGCTTTTCTCCATCCTACATTGCCACTCACTGCCTATCCTAATTCAGGCACTCCGATTCACACAACAACGTGATATGTTTCTCATTCCTACTGGTGAATGGCCTGTTAGAAACCTTACAATTCCCACCACCCCACGATGTTTTTCAGAAACCTATCCTACATTGCCACTGCATGTTTCCTGACCTCCCCATGCTGACCACCCCGTGGCGCTTTTCTGCATCCTACATTGCCACTCATTGCCTATCCCAAATCATGCCCACCGATTCACAGCACCCCGTGATGGTTTTCTCACTCCTACTAGTGAATGGCGTGTTAGAAACCCTTACAATGCACACCACCCCGCGATGTTTTTCAGAAACCTATCCTACATTGCCACTGCATGTGTCCTGTCCTACACATGCTGACCACCCCGTGGTGCTTTTCTCCATGCTACATTGCCACTCACAGCCTGTCCTAATTCAGGCCCTCCGATTCACACCACCCCGTGCTGTTTTTCGCACTCCTAGTAGTGAATGACCTGTTAGAAACCCTTACAATGCACACCACCCGGCGATGTTTTTCAGAAACCTATCCTGCACTGCCACAGCATGTTTCCTGACTTCCACATACTGAACACTCCGTGGCGCTTTTCTCCATCCTACATTGCCAATCACTGCCTATTCTTGTTCAGGCCCTCCTATTCACACCACCCCGTGATGTTTTTCTCAATCCTACTAGTGAATGGCCTGTTAGAAACCATTACAAAGCGCACCAGCCCGCGAAGTTCTTCAGAAACCTATCCTACATTGCCACTGCATGGTTCCTGACCTCCCCATGATGACCAACCCGTGGCGCTTTTCTCCATCCTACATTACCACTCACTGCCTATCCTAATTCAGGCCCTCCGATTCACCCAACAACGTGATGTTTTTCTCACTCCTACTAGTGAATGGCCTGTTAGAAACCCTTACAATGCGCACCACCCCGTGATGTTTTTCAGAAACCTATCCTACATTGCCACTGCATGTTTCCTGACCTCCACATGCTGACCAAACCGTATCACTTTGCTCCATCCTATATTGCCTCTCACTGCCTATCCCAATACAGTCCCTCCAATTCACAACACCCCGTGATGGTTTTCTCACTCCTACTAGTGAATGGCGTGTTAGAAACCCTTACAATTCACACGACCCCATGATGTTTTTCAGAAACCTATCCTACATTGCCACTGCATGTTTCCTGACCTCCCCATGCTGACCACCCCGTGGATATTTTCTCCATTCTACAGTGCAACTCACTGCCTGTCCTAATTCAGGCCATCCGATTCAGACCACCCCGTGATGTTTTTCTCACTCCTACTAGTGAATCGCCTGTTACAAACCCTTACAATGCGCACCACCCCGCGATGTTTTTCAGAAACCTATCCTACATGGCCACGGCATGTTTCCTGACCTCCCCATGCTGACCAGCCCGTGGCGCTTTTCTCCATCCTACATTGGCAATCACTGCATATCCTAATTCAGGCCCTTCGATTCACACCAACATGTAATGATTTTCTCACTCCTACTAGTGAATGGCCTGTTAGAAACCCTTACAATGCACACCACCCGGCGATGTTTTTCAGAAACCTATCCTACATTGCCACTCCTTGTTTCCTGACCTCCCCATGCTGACGACCCCGTGTTGCTTTTCTCCATCCAACATTGCCACTCACTGCCTGTCCTAATCCAGGCCCTCCGATTCACACCACTCCATGATGTTTTTCTCACCCCTACTAGTGAATGGCCTGTTAGAAACGCTTACAATGCACCAACCCGCGATCTTTTTCACAAACCTATCCTACATTGCCACTGCATGTTTCCTGACCACCCCATGCTGACCACCCTTGGAGCTTTTCTCCATCCTTCCTTGCGACTCACTGCCTTTCCTAATCCAGGCCCTTCGATTCACACCACTCCGTGACGTTTTTCTCACCCCTACTAGTGAATGGCCTGTTAGAAACCCTTACAATGCACTACCCCGTGATGTTTTTCAGAAACCTGTCCTACATTGCTACTGCATGTTTCCTGACCTCCCCATGCTGACCACCCCGTGGATATTTTCTCCATTCTACAGTGCAACTCACTGCCTGTCCTAATTCAGGCCATCCGATTCAGACCACCCCGTGATGTTTTTCTCACTCCTACTAGTGAATCGCCTGTTACAAACCCTTACAATGCGCACCACCCCGCGATGTTTTTCAGAAACCTATCCTACATGGCCACGGCATGTTTCCTGACCTCCCCATGCTGACCAGCCCGTGGCGCTTTTCTCCATCCTACATTGGCAATCACTGCATATCCTAATTCAGGCCCTTCGATTCACACCAACATGTAATGATTTTCTCACTCCTACTAGTGAATGGCCTGTTAGAAACCCTTACAATGCACACCACCCGGCGATGTTTTTCAGAAACCTATCCTACATGGCCACGGCATGTTTCCTGTAGTCCCCATGCTGACCACCCCGTGGCGCTTTTCTCCGTCCTACATTGCCACTCACTGCCTGTCTTAATTCAGGCCCTCCGATTCACACCACCCTGTGATGTTTTTCGCACTCCTAGTAGTGAATGGCCTGTTAGAAACACTTACAATGCGCACCACCCCACGGGGTTTTTCAGAAACCTATCCTACATTACCACAGCATGTGTCCTGACCTGCACATGCTGACCACCCCGTGGCACTTTTCTCCATCCTACATTGCCACTCACTGCCTGTCTTAATTCAGGCCCTCCGATTCACACCACCCCGTGAAGTTTTTCTCACTCCTACTAGTGAATGGCCTGTTAGAAACTCTTACAATGCACACCACCCCGCGATGTTTTTCACAAACCTATCCTACATTGCCACTGCATGTTTCCTGACCTCCCCATGCTGACCACCCCGTGGAACTTTTCTCCATCCTACATTGCCACTCACTGCCTATCCTAATTCAGGCCCTCCGATTCACACCACCCCGTGATGTTTTTCTCGCTCCTACTAGTGAATGGCCTCTTAGAAACCCTTACAATGCGCACAACCCCGTGATTTTTTTTCACAAACCTATCCTACATTGCCACTTCAAGTTTCCTGACCTCCCCATTCTTTCCACCCCGTGGCGCTTTTCTCCATCCTACATTGCCAATCACTGCCTATCCCAATTCAGGCCCTCCGATTCACATGACCCCGTGATGTTTATCTCACTCCTACTAGTGAATGGCCGGTTAGAAACCCTTAAAATGCGAACCACCCTGCTATGTTTTCAGAAAACTATCCTACATTGCCATTGCATGTTTCCTGACCTCCCCATGCTGACCACCCCGTGACGCATTTCTCCATCCTACAATGCCACTCACTACCTATCCGAATTCAGGACCTCCGATTCACACCACCCAGGGATGTTTTTCTCACTCCTACTAGTGAATGTCGTGTTAGAAACCCTTACAATTCACACGACCCCGCGATGTTTTTCAGAAACCTATCCTACATTGCCACTGCATGTTTCCTGACTTCCCCATGCTGACCACCCCGTGGCCATTTTCTCCATCCTACAGTGCCACTCACTGCCTATCCCAATTCAGGCCGTACGATTCACACCACCCCGAGATGTTTTTCCCACTCCTACTAGTGAATGGCCTGTTAGAAGCCCTTACAATGCGCACCACCCAACGATGTTTTCAGAAACATATCCTACATTGCCACTGCATGTTTCCTGACCTCCCCATGCTGACGACCCCGTGGACCTTTTCTCCATCCTATATTGCCACTCACTGCCTATCCTAATTCAGGCCCTCCGATTCACACCACCGCGTAATGATTTTCTCACTCCTACTAGTGAATGTCCTGTTAGAAACCCTTACAATGCGCACCACCCGTCGATGTTTTTCAGAAACCTATCCTACATTGCAACTGCATGTTTCCTGGTCTCCCCATGGTGAACACACCGTGGCGCTTTTCTCCATCCTACATTGCCACTCACTGCCTTTCCTAATTCAGGCCCTCCTATTCACACCACCCCGTGAAGATTTTCTCATTCCTACTAGTGAAAGGCCTGTTAGAAACCCGTACGATCCGCACCACCCCGCGATGTTTTTCAGAAACCTATCCTACATAGCCACTGCATGTTTCCTGACCTCCCCATGATGACCACCCCGTGGCGCTTTTCTCCATCCTA
The DNA here is from genome assembly GCF_034190915.1 of Cavia porcellus. Lineage (NCBI taxonomy): Eukaryota > Metazoa > Chordata > Mammalia > Rodentia > Caviidae > Cavia > Cavia porcellus. The sequence goes on from NW_026947800.1 coordinate 13,948, forward strand.
CATTGCCCCTCACTGCCTACCCCAGTTCAGGCCCTCCGATTCAAACCACCCCATGATGTTTTTCTCACTCCTAGTAGTGAATAGCCTGTTAGAAACCCTTACAATGCGCACCACCCCGAAATGCTTTTCAGAAACCTATCCTACATTGCCACTGCACGTTTCCTGACTTCCCCATGCTGACCACTCGGTGGCGCTTTTCTCCATCCTACATTGCCACTCACTGCCTATCCCAATTCAGGTCCCCCGATTCACACCACCATGTGATGTTTTTCTCACTGTTACTAGTAAATGGGCCTTTAGAAGACCTTACTATGCGCACCACCCAACGATGTTTTTCAGAAACATACCATACATTGCCACTGCATGTTTCCTGAGCTCCCCATGCTGACCACCCCGTGTCGCTTTTCTCCATGCTGCATTGCCACGCACTGCTTATCCTAATTCATTCCCTCCGATTCACACTACCCCGTGATATTTTTCTCACTCCTACTAGTGAATGGCCTGTTAGAAACCCTTACAATGCACTACCCCGCGATGTTTTTCAGATACCTAACCTACATTGCCACAGCATGTTTCCTGACCTCCCCATGCTGACCACCCCGTGGCGCTTTTCTCCATGCTACATTGCCACGCACTGCTTATCCTAATTCAGGCCCTCTGATTCACACCACCCCGTGATGTTTTTCTCACTCCTACTTGTGAATGGCCTGTTAGAAACCCTTACAATGCGTACCACCCCGCGATGTTTTTCAGAAACCTATCATACATTGCCACTGCATGTTTCCTGACCTCCCCATGCTGACCACCCGGTGGCGCTTTTCTCCATCCTACATTGCCAATCACTGCCTATCCCAATTCAGGCCCTCTGATTGACACCTTCCAGTGATGTTCTTCTCACTCCTACTAGTGAATGGCTTGTTAGAAACCCTTACAATGCGCACCACCCTGCGATGTTTTTCAGAAACCAATCCTACATTGCCACAGCATGTTTCCTGACCTCCACATGCTGACCAAACCGTATCACTTTGCTCCATCCTATATTGCCTCTCACTGCCTATCCCAATACAGTCCCTCCAATTCACAACACCCCGTGATGGTTTTCTCACTCCTACTAGTGAATGGCGTGTTAGAAACCCTTACAATTCACACGACCCCATGATGTTTTTCAGAAACCTATCCTACATTGCCACTGCATGTTTCCTGACCTCCCCATGCTGACCACCCCGTGGATATTTTCTCCATTCTACAGTGCAACTCACTGCCTGTCCTAATTCAGGCCATCCGATTCAGACCACCCCGTGATGTTTTTCTCACTCCTACTAGTGAATCGCCTGTTACAAACCCTTACAATGCGCACCACCCCGCGATGTTTTTCAGAAACCTATCCTACATGGCCACGGCATGTTTCCTGACCTCCCCATGCTGACCAGCCCGTGGCGCTTTTCTCCATCCTACATTGGCAATCACTTCATATCCTAATTCAGGCCCTTCGATTCACACCAACATGTAATGATTTTCTCACTCCTACTAGTGAATGGCCTGTTAGAAACCCTTACAATGCACACCACCCGGCGATGTTTTTCAGAAACCTATCCTACATTGCCACTCCTTGTTTCCTGACCTCCCCATGCTGACGACCCCGTGTTGCTTTTCTCCATCCAACATTGCCACTCACTGCCTGTCCTAATCCAGGCCCTCCGATTCACACCACTCCGTGATGTTTTTCTCACCCCTACTAGTGAATGGCCTGTTAGAAACGCTTACAATGCACCAACCCGCGATCTTTTTCACAAACCTATCCTACATTGCCACTGCATGTTTCCTGACCACCCCATGCTGACCACCCTTGGAGCTTTTCTCCATCCTTCCTTGCGACTCACTGCCTTTCCTAATCCAGGCCCTTCGATTCACACCACTCCGTGACGTTTTTCTCACCCCTACTAGTGAATGGCCTGTTAGAAACCCTTACAATGCACTACCCCGTGATGTTTTTCAGAAACCTGTCCTACATTGCTACTGCATGTTTCCTGACCTCCCCATGCTGACCACCCCGTGGATATTTTCTCCATTCTACAGTGCAACTCACTGCCTGTCCTAATTCAGGCCATCCGATTCAGACCACCCCGTGATGTTTTTCTCACTCCTACTAGTGAATCGCCTGTTACAAACCCTTACAATGCGCACCACCCCGCGATGATTTTCAGAAACCTATCCTACATGGCCACGGCATGTTTCCTGACCTCCCCATGCTGACCAGCCCGTGGCGCTTTTCTCCATCCTACATTGGCAATCACTGCATATCCTAATTCAGGCCCTTCGATTCACACCAACATGTAATGATTTTCTCACTCCTACTAGTGAATGGCCTGTTAGAAACCCTTACAATGCACACCACCCCGCGATGTTTTTCAGAAACCTATCCTACATGGCCACGGCATGTTTCCTGTAGTCCCCATGCTGACCACCCCGTTGCGCTTTTCTCCGTCCTACATTGCCACTCACTGCCTGTCTTAATTCAGGCCCTCCGATTCACACCACCCTGTGATGTTTTTCGCACTCCTAGTAGTGAATGGCCTGTTAGAAACACTTACAATGCGCACCACCCCACGGGGTTTTTCAGAAACCTATCCTACATTACCACAGCATGTGTCCTGACCTGCACATGCTGACCACCCCGTGGCACTTTTCTCCATCCTACATTGCCACTCACTGCCTGTCTTAATTCAGGCCCTCCGATTCACACCACCCCGTGAAGTTTTTCTCACTCCTACTAGTGAATGGCCTGTTAGAAACTCTTACAATGCACACCACCCCGCGATGTTTTTCACAAACCTATCCTACATTGCCACTGCATGTTTCCTGACCTCCCCATGCTGACCACCCCGTGGAACTTTTCTCCATCCTACATTGCCACTCACTGCCTATCCTAATTCAGGCCCTCCGATTCACACCACCCCGTGATGTTTTTCTCGCTCCTACTAGTGAATGGCCTCTTAGAAACCCTTACAATGCGCACAACCCCGTGATTTTTTTTCACAAACCTATCCTACATTGCCACTTCAAGTTTCCTGACCTCCCCATTCTTTCCACCCCGTGGCGCTTTTCTCCATCCTACATTGCCAATCACTGCCTATCCCAATTCAGGCCCTCCGATTCACATGACCCCGTGATGTTTATCTCACTCCTACTAGTGAATGGCCGGTTAGAAACCCTTAAAATGCGAACCACCCTGCTATGTTTTCAGAAAACTATCCTACATTGCCATTGCATGTTTCCTGACCTCCCCATGCTGACCACCCCGTGACGCATTTCTCCATCCTACAATGCCACTCACTACCTATCCGAATTCAGGACCTCCGATTCACACCACCCAGGGATGTTTTTCTCACTCCTACTAGTGAATGTCGTGTTAGAAACCCTTACAATTCACACGACCCCGCGATGTTTTTCAGAAACCTATCCTACATTGCCACTGCATGTTTCCTGACTTCCCCATGCTGACCACCCCGTGGCCATTTTCTCCATCCTACAGTGCCACTCACTGCCTATCCCAATTCAGGCCGTACGATTCACACCACCCCGAGATGTTTTTCCCACTCCTACTAGTGAATGGCCTGTTAGAAGCCCTTACAATGCGCACCACCCAACGATGTTTTCAGAAACATATCCTACATTGCCACTGCATGTTTCCTGACCTCCCCATGCTGACGACCCCGTGGACCTTTTCTCCATCCTATATTGCCACTCACTGCCTATCCTAATTCAGGCCCTCCGATTCACACCACCGCGTAATGATTTTCTCACTCCTACTAGTGAATGTCCTGTTAGAAACCCTTACAATGAGCACCACCCGTCGATGGTTTTCAGAAACCTATCCTACATTGCAACTGCATGTTTCCTGGTCTCCCCATGGTGAACACACCGTGGCGCTTTTCTCCATCCTACATTGCCACTCACTGCCTTTCCTAATTCAGGCCCTCCTATTCACACCACCCCGTGAAGATTTTCTCATTCCTACTAGTGAAAGGCCTGTTAGAAACCCGTACGATCCGCACCACCCCGCGATGTTTTTCAGAAACCTATCCTACATAGCCACTGCATGTTTCCTGACCTCCCCATGATGACCACCCCGTGGCGCTTTTCTCCATCCTACATTGCCCCTCACTGCCTACCCCAGTTCAGGCCCTCCGATTCAAACCACCCCGTGATGTTTTTCTCACTCCTAGTAGTGAATAGCCTGTTAGAAACCCTTACAATGCGCACCACCCCGAAATGCTTTTCAGAAACCTATCCTACATTGCCACTGCACGTTTCCTGACTTCCCCATGCTGACCACTCGGTGGCGCTTTTCTCCATCCTACATTGCCACTCACTGCCTATCCCAATTCAGGTCCCCCGATTCACACCACCATGTGATGTTTTTCTCACTGTTACTAGTAAATGGGCCTTTAGAAGACCTTACTATGCGCACCACCCAACGATGTTTTTCAGAAACATACCATACATTGCCACTGCATGTTTCCTGAGCTCCCCATGCTGACCACCCCGTGTCGCTTTTCTCCATGCTGCATTGCCACGCACTGCTTATCCTAATTCATTCCCTCCGATTCACACTACCCCGTGATATTTTTCTCACTCCTACTAGTGAATGGCCTGTTAGAAACCCTTACAATGCACTACCCCGCGATGTTTTTCAGATACCTAACCTACATTGCCACAGCATGTTTCCTGACCTCCCCATGCTGACCACCCCGTGGCGCTTTTCTCCATGCTACATTGCCACGCACTGCTTATCCTAATTCAGGCCCTCTGATTCACACCACCCCGTGATGTTTTTCTCACTCCTACTTGTGAATGGCCTGTTAGAAACCCTTACAATGCGTACCACCCCGCGATGTTTTTCAGAAACCTATCATACATTGCCACTGCATGTTTCCTGACCTCCCCATGCTGACCACCCGGTGGCGCTTTTCTCCATCCTACATTGCCAATCACTGCCTATCCCAATTCAGGCCCTCTGATTGACACCTTCCAGTGATGTTCTTCTCACTCCTACTAGTGAATGGCTTGTTAGAAACCCTTACAATGCGCACCACCCTGCGATGTTTTTCAGAAACCAATCCTACATTGCCACAGCATGTTTCCTGACCTCCCCATGCTGACCACCCCGTGGCGCTTTTCACCATCCTACATTGACACTCACTGCCTATCCTTATTCACACTCTCCGATTCACAACATCCCGTGATATTTTTTTCAATCCTACTAGTGAATGTCGTATTAGAAACCCTTACAATGCACTACCACGCGATGTTTTTCAGACACCTGTCCTACATTGCCACTGCATGTTTCCGGAGCTCCCCATGCTGACAACCCCGTGGCCCTTTTCTCCATCCTACTTTGCCACTCACTGCCTATCCTAATCCAGGCCCTCCGATTCACACCACTCCGTTATGTTTTTCTCACCCCTACTAGTGAATGGCCTGTTAGAAACCCTTACAATGCACTACCCCGCGATGTTTTTCAGAAACCTGTCCTACATTGCCACTGCATGTTTCCTGACCTCCCCAAGCTGACCACCCAATGGCGCTTTTCTCCATCCTACATTGCCACTCACTGCCTATCCTAATTCAGGCCCTTCGATTCACACCACACGGTGATGTTTTTCTCACTGCTACTAGTGCATGGCGTGTTAGAAACCCTTACAATGTGCAACACCACGCAATGATTTTCAGAAACCTATCCTACATTGCCACTGCATGTTTCCTGACCTCCCCATGCTGACCAGCCCTTGGTACTTTTGTCCATCCTACATTGCCACTCACTGCCTATCCTAATTCAGGCCCTCCGATTCACACCACCCAGTGAATTTCTTCTCACTCTTACTAGTGAATGGCTTGTTATAAACTCTTACCATGCGCACCACCCCGCGTTTTTTTTCAGAATCATATCCTACATTGCCAATGCATGTTTCCTGACGTCCCCATGCTGACAACCCCATGGCGCTTTTCTCCATCCTACATTGCCACTCACTCCCTATCCCAATTCAGGCCCTCCGATTCACACCACCCAGTGATGATTTTCTCACTCCTACTAGTGAATGGCCTGTTAGAAACCCTTAAATTGAGCACCACCCCGCGATGTTTTTCAGAAACCAATCCTATATTGCCACTGCATGTTTCCTGACCTCCCCATGCTGACCACCCCGTATAGCTTTTCTCCATCCTACATTACCACTCACTGCCTATACCAATTCAGGTCCCCCGCTTCACAACACCCCGTGATGGTTTTCTCACTCTTACTAGTAAATGGGCCTTTAGAAGACCTTACAATGTGCACCACCCCGCAATATTCTTCAGAAACCTATCCAACATTGCCACAGCATGTTTCCTGACCTCCGCATGCTGACCACCCCGTGGCGCTTTTCTCCATCCTACATATTCACTCACTGCCTATCCTAATTCAGGCCCTTCGATTCACACCGACCCGTGATGATTTTCTCACACCTACTAGCGAATGGCCTGTTAGAAACCCTTACAATGCACACCACCCAGCAATGTTTTCAGAAACCTATCCTACATTGCCACTGCATGTTTCCTGACCTCCCCATGCTGACCACCCCGTGGTGCTTTTCTCCATCCTACATTTTCACTCACTGCCTATCCTAATTCAGGCCCTTCGATTCACACCGAACCGTGATGATTTTCTCACTCCTACTAGCGAATGGCCTGTTAGAAACCCTTACAATGCACACCACCCAGCAATGTTTTCAGAAACCTATCCTACATTGCCACTGCATGTTTCCTGACCTCCCCATGCTGAACACCCCATGGCGCTTTTCTCCATCCTACATTGCCACTCACTGCCTATCCTAATTCAGGCCCTCCGATTCGCACCACCCCGTGATGTTTTTCTCACTCCTACTAGTGAATGGACTGTTAGAAACCCTTTCAATGCGCACCACCCCGCGATGTTTTTCAGAAACCTATCCTACATTGCCCCTGCATGTTTCCTGACCTCCCCATGCTGACCACCCCGTGGTGCTTTTCTCCATCCTACATTGCCACTCAGTGCCTATCCTAATCCAGGCCCTCCGATTCACAGCACTCCGTGATGTTTTTCTCACCCCTCCTAGTGAATGGCATGTTAGAAACCCTTACAGTGCACTACCCCGCGATGTTTTTCCAGAAACCTGTCCAACATTGCAACTGCATGTTTCCTGACCTCCCCTAGCTGACCACACCATGGCACTTACTCCATCCTATATTGAAACTCACTGCCTATTCTAATTCAGGCCCTAAGATTCACACCAACCCGTGATATTTTTCTCACTCCTACTAGTGAATGGCCTGTTAGAAACGCTTACAATTCATACCACCCCGCGATGCTTTTCAGAAACCTATCCTACATTGCCACTGTATGTTTCCTGACCTGCCCATGCTGACCACCCCGTATAGCTTTTCTCCATCCTACATTGCCACTGACTAATATCCCCATTCAGGCCCCCCGATTCACACCACCCCGTGATGGTTTTCTCACTCCTAGTAGTGAATGGCGTGTTAGAAACCCTTACAATTCACACGACCCCGCGATTTTTTTCAGAAACCTATCCTATATTGTCACTGCATGTTTCCTGACCTCCCCATGCTGACCACCCCGTGGCGCTTTTCTCCATCCTATATTGCCACTCACTGCCTATCCTAATTCAGGCCCTCCGATTCCCACAACAACGTGATGTTTTTCTCACTCCTACTAGTGAATGGCCTGTTAGAAACCCTTACAATGCGCAACACCCCGCGATGTTTTTCAGAACCCTATCCTACATTGGCACTGCATGTTGCCTGACCTCCCCATGCAGACCACCCTGTATCGCTTTTCTCCATCCTATATTACCAATCACTGCCTATCCCAATTCATGCCCTCCGATTCACACCACCCCGTGATGGTTTTCTCACTCCTACTAGTGAATGGCCTTTTAGAAACCCTTACAATGCGCACCACCCCACGATGTTTTTGAGAAACATATCCTACATTGCCACTGCATGTGTCCTGACCTCCCCATGCTGATTACCCCGTGGCGCTTTTCTCCATCCTACATTGCCACTCACTGCCTATCCTAATTCAGGCCCTCCCATTCACACCACCCCCTGATGTATTTCTCACTCTTACTAGTGAATGGCCTGTTAGATACTCTTACAATGCGCACCACCACGCGATGTTTTTCAGAATCCTATCCTACATTGCTACTGCATGTTTCCTGACGTCCCCATGCTGACCACCCCGTGGCGCTTTTCTCCATCATACATTGCCACTCACTGCCTATTCTAATTCAGGCCCTCCTATTCACACCACCCCGTGATGTTTTTCTCACTCCTACTAGTGAATGGCCTGTTAGAAATCCTTAAAATGAGCACCACCCCGCGATGTTTTTCAGAAACCTATCCTACATTGCCATTGCATGTTTCCTGACATCCCCATGCTGACCACCCCTTGGCGCTTTTCTCCATCCTACATTGCCACTCACTGCCTATCCCAAATCAGGTCACCCGATTCACACCACCCCGTGATGGTTTTCTCACTCTTACTAGTAAATGGGCCTTTAGAAGACCTTACAATGCGCACCACCCCGCGATGTTCTCAGAAACGTATCCTACATTGGAACTGCATGTTTCCAGACCTCCCCATGCTGACCACCCCGTGGCGCTTTTCTCCATCCTATATTGCCACTCACTGCCTATCCTAATTCAGGCCCTCCGATTCACCCAACAACGAGATGTTTTTCTCACTGCTACTAGTGAATGGCCTGTTAGAAACCCTTACAATGCGCACCACCCCGCGATGTTTTCAGAAACCTATCCTACATTGCCACTGCATGTTTCCTGCCCTCCACATGCTGACCACACCGTATCGCTTTTCTCCATGCTACATTGCCTCTCAATGCCTATCCCAATACAGGCCCTCCGATTCACAACACCCCGTGATGTTTTTCAGAAAGCTATCCTACATTGGTACTGCATGTTTCCTGACCTCCCCATGCTGACCACCCCGTATCGCTTTTCCACATCCTACATTGCCTCTCACTGCCTATCCCAATTCAGGCCCTCCGATGCACAACACCCTGTGATGGTTTTCTCACTCCTACTAGTGAATGGCGTGTTAGAAACCCTTACAATTCACACGACCCCGCGATGTTTTTCAGAAACCTATCCTACATTGCCACTGCATGTTTCCTGACCTCCCATGCTGACCACCCTGTGGCCATTTTCTCCATCCTACAGTGCAACTCACTGCCTATCCTAATTCAGGCCATCCGATTCACACCACCCCGTGATGGTTTTCTAACTCTTACTAGTAAATGGGCCTTTAGAAGACCTTACAATGAGCACTACCACGTGATGTTCTTCAGAAACATATACTACATTGTCACTGCATGTTTCCTGACCTCCCCATGCTGACCACCCCGTGGCGCTTTTCTCCATCCTACATTACCACTCACTGCCTATCCTAATTCAGGCCCTCTGATTCACCCAACAACGTGATGTTTTTCTCACTGCTACTAGTGAATGGCCTGTTAGAAACCCTTACAATGCGCACCACCCCGCGATGTTTTCAGAAACCTATCCTACATTGCCACTGCATGTTTCCTGACCTCCACATGCTGACCACACCGTATCACTTTTCTCCATCCTACATTGCCACTCACTGCCTATCATAATCCAGGCCCTCCCATTCACTCCACTCCGTGATGTTTTTCTCACCCCTACTAGTGAATGGCCTGTTAGAAACCCTTACAATGCACTACCCCGCGATGTTTTTCAGAAACCTATGCTACATTGCCACAGCATGTTTCCTGACCTCCCCATGCTGACCACCCCGTGGCGCTTTTCTCCATCCTACATTGCCACTCACTGCCTATCCTAATTCAGGCTCTCCGATTCACACAACAACGTGATATGTTTCTCATTCCTACTGGTGAATGGCCTGTTAGAAACCTTACAATTCCCACCACCCCACGATGTTTTTCAGAAACCTATCCTACATTGCCACTGCATGTTTCCTGACCTCCCCATGCTGACCACCCCGTGGCGCTTTTCTGCATCCTACATTGCCACTCATTGCCTATCCCAAATCATGCCCACCGATTCACAGCACCCCGTGATGGTTTTCTCACTCCTACTAGTGAATGGCGTGTTAGAAACCCTTACAATGCACACCACCCCGCGATGTTTTTCAGAAACCTATCCTACATTGCCACTGCATGTGTCCTGTCCTACACATGCTGACCACCCCGTGGTGCTTTTCTCCATGCTACATTGCCACTCACAGCCTGTCCTAATTCAGGCCTTCCGATTCACACCACCCCGTGCTGTTTTTCGCACTCCTAGTAGTGAATGGCCTGTTAGAAACCGTTACAATCCGCACCACCCCTTGATGTTTTTCAGAATCCTATCCTACATTGCTACAGCATGTTTCCTGACCTCCCCATTCTGACCACCCCATGGCGCTTTTCTCCATCCTACATTGTCACTCACTGCCTATCCTAATTCAGGCCCTTCGATTCACACCAACCCGTGATGATTTTCTCACTCCTACTAGTGAATGACCTGTTAGAAACCCTTACAATGCACACCACCCGGCGATGTTTTTCAGAAACCTATCCTGCACTGCCACAGCATGTTTCCTGACTTCCACATACTGAACACTCCGTGGCGCTTTTCTCCATCCTACATTGCCAATCACTGCCTATTCTTATTCAGGCCCTCCTATTCACACCACCCCGTGATGTTTTTCTCAATCCTACTAGTGAATGGCCTGTTAGAAACCATTACAAAGCGCACCAGCCCGCGAAGTTCTTCAGAAACCTATCCTACATTGCCACTGCATGTTTCCTGACCTCCCCATGATGACCACCCCGTGGCGCTTTTCTCCATCCTACATTACCACTCACTGCCTATCCTAATTCAGGCCCTCCGATTCACCCAACAACGTGATGTTTTTCTCACTCCTACTAGTGAATGGCCTGTTAGAAACCCTTACAATGCGCACCACCCCGTGATGTTTTTCAGAAACCTATCCTACATTGCCACTGCATGTTTCCTGACCTCCACATGCTGACCAAACCGTATCACTTTGCTCCATCCTATATTGCCTCTCACTGCCTATCCCAATACAGTCCCTCCAATTCACAACACCCCGTGATGGTTTTCTCACTCCTACTAGTGAATGGCGTGTTAGAAACCCTTACAATTCACACGACCCCATGATGTTTTTCAGAAACCTATCCTACATTGCCACTGCATGTTTCCTGACCTCCCCATGCTGACCACCCCGTGGATATTTTCTCCATTCTACAGTGCAACTCACTGCCTGTCCTAATTCAGGCCATCCGATTCAGACCACCCCGTGATGTTTTTCTCACTCCTACTAGTGAATCGCCTGTTACAAACACTTACAATGCGCACCACCCCGCGATGTTTTTCAGAAACCTATCCTACATGGCCACGGCATGTTTCCTGACCTCCCCATGCTGACCAGCCCGTGGCGCTTTTCTCCATCCTACATTGGCAATCACTGCATATCCTAATTCAGGCCCTTCGATTCACACCAACATGTAATGATTTTCTCACTCCTACTAGTGAATGGCCTGTTAGAAACCCTTACAATGCACACCACCCGGCGATGTTTTTCAGAAACCTATCCTACATTGCCACTCCATGTTTCCTGACCTCCCCATGCTGACGACCCCGTGTTGCTTTTCTCCATCCAACATTGCCACTCACTGCCTGTCCTAATCCAGGCCCTCCGATTCACACCACTCCATGATGTTTTTCTCACCCCTACTAGTGAATGGCCTGTTAGAAACGCTTACAATGCACCAACCCGCGATCTTTTTCACAAACCTATCCTACATTGCCACTGCATGTTTCCTGACCACCCCATGCTGACCACCCTTGGAGCTTTTCTCCATCCTTCCTTGCGACTCACTGCCTTTCCTAATCCAGGCCCTTCGATTCACACCACTCCGTGACGTTTTTCTCACCCCTACTAGTGAATGGCCTGTTAGAAACCCTTACAATACACTACCCCGTGATGTTTTTCAGAAACCTGTCCTACATTGCTACTGCATGTTTCCTGACCTCCCCATGCTGACCACCCCGTGGATATTTTCTCCATTCTACAGTGCAACTCACTGCCTGTCCTAATTCAGGCCATCCGATTCAGACCACCCCGTGATGTTTTTCTCACTCCTACTAGTGAATCGCCTGTTACAAACCCTTACAATGCGCACCACCCCGCGATGTTTTTCAGAAACCTATCCTACATGGCCACGGCATGTTTCCTGACCTCCCCATGCTGACCAGCCCGTGGCGCTTTTCTCCATCCTACATTGGCAATCACTGCATATCCTAATTCAGGCCCTTCGATTCACACCAACATGTAATGATTTTCTCACTCCTACTAGTGAATGGCCTGTTAGAAACCCTTACAATGCACACCACCCCGCGATGTTTTTCAGAAACCTATCCTACATGGCCACGGCATGTTTCCTGTAGTCCCCATGCTGACCACCCCGTGGCGCTTTTCTCCGTCCTACATTGCCACTCACTGCCTGTCTTAATTCAGGCCCTCCGATTCACACCACCCTGTGATGTTTTTCGCACTCCTAGTAGTGAATGGCCTGTTAGAAACACTTACAATGCGCACCACCCCACGGGGTTTTTCAGAAACCTATCCTACATTACCACAGCATGTGTCCTGACCTGCACATGCTGACCACCCCGTGGCACTTTTCTCCATCCTACATTGCCACTCACTGCCTGTCTTAATTCAGGCCCTCCGATTCACACCACCCCGTGAAGTTTTTCTCACTCCTACTAGTGAATGGCCTGTTAGAAACTCTTACAATGCACACCACCCCGCGATGTTTTTCACAAACCTATCCTACATTGCCACTGCATGTTTCCTGACCTCCCCATGCTGACCACCCCGTGGAACTTTTCTCCATCCTACATTGCCACTCACTGCCTATCCTAATTCAGGCCCTCCGATTCACACCACCCCGTGATGTTTTTCTCGCTCCTACTAGTGAATGGCCTCTTAGAAACCCTTACAATGCGCACAACCCCGTGATTTTTTTTCACAAACCTATCCTACATTGCCACTTCAAGTTTCCTGACCTCCCCATTCTTTCCACCCCGTGGCGCTTTTCTCCATCCTACATTGCCAATCACTGCCTATCCCAATTCAGGCCCTCCGATTCACATGACCCCGTGATGTTTATCTCACTCCTACTAGTGAATGGCCGGTTAGAAACCCTTAAAATGCGAACCACCCTGCTATGTTTTCAGAAAACTATCCTACATTGCCATTGCATGTTTCCTGACCTCCCCATGCTGACCACCCCGTGACGCATTTCTCCATCCTACAATGCCACTCACTACCTATCCGAATTCAGGACCTCCGATTCACACCACCCAGGGATGTTTTTCTCACTCCTACTAGTGAATGTCGTGTTAGAAACCCTTACAATTCACACGACCCCGCGATGTTTTTCAGAAACCTATCCTACATTGCCACTGCATGTTTCCTGACTTCCCCATGCTGACCACCCCGTGGCCATTTTCTCCATCCTACAGTGCCACTCACTGCCTATCCCAATTCAGGCCGTACGATTCACACCACCCCGAGATGTTTTTCCCACTCCTACTAGTGAATGGCCTGTTAGAAGCCCTTACAATGCGCACCACCCAACGATGTTTTCAGAAACATATCCTACATTGCCACTGCATGTTTCCTGACCTCCCCATGCTGACGACCCCGTGGACCTTTTCTCCATCCTATATTGCCACTCACTGCCTATCCTAATTCAGGCCCTCCGATTCACACCACCGCGTAATGATTTTCTCACTCCTACTAGTGAATGTCCTGTTAGAAACCCTTACAATGCGCACCACCCGTCGATGTTTTTCAGAAACCTATCCTACATTGCAACTGCATGTTTCCTGGTCTCCCCATGGTGAACACACCGTGGCGCTTTTCTCCATCCTACATTGCCACTCACTGCCTTTCCTAATTCAGGCCCTCCTATTCACACCACCCCGTGAAGATTTTCTCATCCCTACTAGTGAAAGGCCTGTTAGAAACCCGTACGATCCGCACCACCCCGCGATGTTTTCAGAAACCTATCCTACATAGCCACTGCATGTTTCCTGACCTCCCCATGATGACCACCCCGTGGCGCTTTTCTCCATCCTACATTGCCCCTCACTGCCTACCCCAGTTCAGGCCCTCCGATTCAAACCACCCCGTGATGTTTTTCTCACTCCTAGTAGTGAATAGCCTGTTAGAAACCCTTACAATGCGCACCACCCCGAAATGCTTTTCAGAAACCTATCCTACATTGCCACTGCACGTTTCCTGACTTCCCCATGCTGACCACTTGGTGGCGCTTTTCTCCATCCTACATTGCCACTCACTGCCTATCCCAATTCAGGTCCCCCGATTCACACCACCATGTGATGTTTTTCTCACTCTTACTAGTAAATGGGCCTTTAGAAGACCTTACTATGCGCACCACCCAACGATGTTTTTCAGAAACATACCATACATTGCCACTGCATGTTTCCTGAGCTCCCCATGCTGACCACCCCGTGTCGCTTTTCTCCATGCTGCATTGCCACGCACTGCTTATCCTAATTCATTCCCTCCGATTCACACTACCCCGTGATATTTTTCTCACTCCTACTAGTGAATGGCCTGTTAGAAACCCTTACAATGCACTACCCCGCGATGTTTTTCAGATACCTAACCTACATTGCCACAGCATGTTTCCTGACCTCCCCATGCTGACCACCCCGTGGCGCTTTTCTCCATGCTACATTGCCACGCACTGCTTATCCTAATTCAGGCCCTCTGATTCACACCACCCCGTGATGTTTTTCTCACTCCTACTTGTGAATGGCCTGTTAGAAACCCTTACAATGCGTACCACCCCGCGATGTTTTTCAGAAACCTATCATACATTGCCACTGCATGTTTCCTGACCTCCCCATGCTGACCACCCGGTGGCGCTTTTCTCCATCCTACAGTGCCACTCACTGCCTATCCTAATTCAGGCCCTACGATTCACACCAACCCATGAGGTTTTTCTCACTCTAACTAGTAAATGCGCCTTTAGAAGACTTTACAATGAGCACTACCACGCGATGTTCTTCAGAAACGTATCCTACATTGCCACAGCATGTGTCCTGACCTCCCCGTGCTGACCACCCCGTGGCGCTTTTCTCCATTCTACATTGCCACTCACTGCCTATCCTAATTCAGGCGCTCCGATTCACACAACAACGTGATATTTTTCTCACTCCTACTGGTGTATGGCCTGTTAGAAACCCTTACAATGCGCACAACCCCACGATGTTTTTCAGAATCCTATCCTACATTTCTACTGCATGTTTCCTGACGTCCCCATGCTGACCACCCCGTGGCGCTTTTCTCCATCATACATTGCCACTCACTGCCTATTCTAATTCAGGCCCTCCTATTCACACCACCCCGTGAAGTTTTTCTCACTCCTACTACTAAATGGCCTCTTAGAAACCCTTAAAATGAGCACCACCCCGCTATGTTTTTCAGAAACCTATCCTACATTGCCATTGAATGTTTCCTGATGTCCCCATGCTGACCACCCCTTGGCGCTTTTCTCAATCCTACATTGCCACTCACTGCCTATCCCAATTCAGGTCCCCCGATTCACACCACCCCGTGATGGTTTTCTCACTCTTACTAGTAAATGGGCCTTTAGAAGACCTTACAATGCGCACCACCCCGCGTTGTTCTTCAGAAACGTATCCTACATTGCCACTGCATGTTTCCTGATCTCCCCATACTGACCACCCCGTGGCGCTTTTCTCCATCCTATATTGCCACTCACTGCCTATCCTAATTCAGGCCCTCCGATTCACACAACAACGTGATGTTTTTCTCACTCCTACTAGGGAATGGCCTGTTAGAAACCCTTACAATGCGCAACACCCCGCGATGTTTTTCAGAAACCTATCCTACATTGGCACTGCATGTTTCCTGACCTCCCCATGCTGACCACCCCGTATCGCTTTTCCACATCCTACATTGCCTCTCACTGCCTATCCCAATTCAGGCCCGCCGATTCACAACACCCTGTGATGGTTTTCTCAGTCCTACTAGTGAATGGCGTGTTAGAAACCCTTACAATGCGCACCACCCCGCGATGTTTTTCAGAAACCTATCCTACATTGCCACTGCATGTTTCCTGACCTCCCCATGCTGACCACCCGTGGACATTTTCTCCATCCTACAGTGCAACTCACTGCCTATCCTAATTCAGGCCCTCCGATTCACACCACCCCGTGATGTATTTCTCACTCCTACTAATGAATGGCCTGTTACAAACCCTTACAATGCGCACCACCCGGCGATGCTTTTCAGAAACCTATCCTACTTTGCCACGGCATGTTTCCTGATCTCCCCATGCAGACCACCCCGTGGCGCTTTTCTCCATCCTACATTACCACTAACTGACAATCCTAATTCAGGCCCTCCGATTGACACCACCCCGTGATGTATTTCTCACTCCTACTAGTGAATGGACTTTTAGAAACCCTTACAATGCGCACCACCCCGCGATGTTTTTCAGAAACCTATCCTACATTGCCACTGCATGTTTCCTGACGTCCCCATGCTGACCACCCCGTGGCGCTTTTCTCCATCCTACATTGCCACTCACTGCCTATGTCAATTCAGGTCCCCCGATTCGCACCACCCCGTGACGGTTTTCTCACTCTTACTAGTAAATGGGCCTTTAGAAGATCTTACAATGCGCACCACCCCACGATGTTCTTCAGAAACATATACTACATTGTCACTGCATGTTTCCTGACCTCCCCATGCTGACCACCCCGTGGCGCTTTTCTCCATCCTACATTACCACTCACTGCCTATCCTAATTCAGGCCCTCCTATTCACCCAACAACGTGATGTTTTTCTCACTGCTACTAGTGAATGGCCTGTTAGAAACCCTTACAATGCGCACCACCCTGCGATGTTTTCAGAAACCTATCCTACATTGCCACTGCATGTTTCCTGACCTCCACATGCTGACCACACCGTATCGCTTTTCTCCATCCTACATTGCCTCTCACTGCCTATCCCAATACAAGCCCTCCGATTCACAACACGCCGTGATGGTTTTCTCACTCGTACTAATGAATGGCGTGTTAGAAACCCTTACAATTCACACGACCCCGCGATGTTTTTCAGAAACCTATCCTACATTGCCACTGCATGTTTCCTGACCTCCCATGCTGACCACCCTGTGGCCATTTTCTCCATCCTACAGTGCAACTCATTGCCTATCCTAATTCAGGCCATCCAATTCACACCACCCCGTGATGGTTTTCTCACTCTTACTAGTAAATGGGCCTTTAGAAGATCTTACAATGAGCACTACCACGCGATGTTCTTCAGAAACGTATCCTACATTGCCACTGCATGTGTCCTGACCTCCCCGTGCTGACCACCCCGTAGCGCTTTTCTCCATTCTACATTGCCACTCACTGCCTATCCTAATTCAGGCGCTCCGATTCACACAACAACGTGATGTTTTTCTCACTCCTACTGGTGAATGGCCTGTTAGAAACCCTTACAATGCGCACAACCCCACGATGTTTTTCAGAATCCTATCCTACATTTCTACTGCATGTTTCCTGACGTCCCCATGCTGACCACCCCGTGGCGCTTTTCTCCATCATACATTGCCACTCACTGCCTATTCTAATTCAGGCCCTCCTATTCACACCACCCCGTGAAGTTTTCCTCACTCCTACTAGTGAATGGCCTGTTAGAAACCCTTAAAATGAGCACCACCCCGCGATGTTTTTCAGAAACCTATCCTACATTGCCATTGCATGTTTCCTGACGTCCCCATGCTGACCACCCCTTGGCGCTTTTCTCAATCCTACATTGCCACGCACTGCTTATCCTAATTCAGGCCCTCTGATTCACACCACCCCGTGATGTTTTTCTCACTCCTACTTGTGAATGGCCTGTTAGAAACCCTTACAATGCGTACCACCCCGCGATGTTTTTCAGAAACCTATCATACATTGCCACTGCATGTTTCCTGACCTCCCCATGCTGACCACCCGGTGGCGCTTTTCTCCATCCTACATTGCCAATCACTGCCTATCCCAATTCAGGCCCTCTGATTGACACCTTCCAGTGATGTTCTTCTCACTCCTACTAGTGAATGGCTTGTTAGAAACCCTTACAATGCGCACCACCCTGCGATGTTTTTCAGAAACCAATCCTACATTGCCACAGCATGTTTCCTGACCTCCCCATGCTGACCACCCCGTGGCGCTTTTCACCATCCTACATTGACACTCACTGCCTATCCTTATTCACACTCTCCGATTCACAACATCCCGTGATATTTTTTTCAATCCTACTAGTGAATGGCGTATTAGAAACCCTTACAATGCACTACCACGCGATGTTTTTCAGACACCTGTCCTACATTGCCACTGCATGTTTCCGGAGCTCCCCATGCTGACAACCCCGTGGCCCTTTTCTCCATCCTACTTTGCCACTCACTGCCTATCCTAATCCAGGCCCTCCGATTCACACCACTCCGTTATGTTTTTCTCACCCCTACTAGTGAATGGCCTGTTAGAAACCCTTACAATGCACTACCCCGCGATGTTTTTCAGAAACCTGTCCTACATTGCCACTGCATGTTTCCTGACCTCCCCAAGCTGACCACCCAATGGCGCTTTTCTCCATCCTACATTGCCACTCACTGCCTATCCTAATTCAGGCCCTTCGATTCACACCACACGGTGATGTTTTTCTCACTGCTACTAGTGCATGGCGTGTTAGAAACCCTTACAATGTGCAACACCACGCAATGATTTTCAGAAACCTATCCTACATTGCCACTGCATGTTTCCTGACCTCCCCATGCTGACCAGCCCTTGGTACTTTTGTCCATCCTACATTGCCACTCACTGCCTATCCTAATTCAGGCCCTCCGATTCACACCACCCAGTGAATTTCTTCTCACTCTTACTAGTGAATGGCTTGTTATAAACTCTTACCATGCGCACCACCCCGCGTTTTTTTTCAGAATCATATCCTACATTGCCAATGCATGTTTCCTGACGTCCCCATGCTGACAACCCCATGGCGCTTTTCTCCATCCTACATTGCCACTCACTCCCTATCCCAATTCAGGCCCTCCGATTCACACCACCCAGTGATGATTTTCTCACTCCTACTAGTGAATGGCCTGTTAGAAACCCTTAAATTGAGCACCACCCCGCGATGTTTTTCAGAAACCAATCCTATATTGCCACTGCATGTTTCCTGTCCTCCCCATGCTGACCACCCCGTATAGCTTTTCTCCATCCTACATTACCACTCACTGCCTATACCAATTCAGGTCCCCCGCTTCACAACACCCCGTGATGGTTTTCTCACTCTTACTAGTAAATGGGCCTTTAGAAGACCTTACAATGTGCACCACCCAGCAATATTCTTCAGAAACCTATCCAACATTGCCACAGCATGTTTCCTGACCTCCGCATGCTGACCACCCCGTGGCGCTTTTCTCCATCCTACATATTCACTCACTGCCTATCCTAATTCAGGCCCTTCGATTCACACCGACCCGTGATGATTTTCTCACACCTACTAGCGAATGGCCTGTTAGAAACCCTTACAATGCACACCACCCAGCAATGTTTTCAGAAACCTATCCTACATTGCCACTGCATGTTTCCTGACCTCCCCATGCTGACCACCCCGTGGTGCTTTTCTCCATCCTACATTTTCACTCACTGCCTATCCTAATTCAGGCCCTTCGATTGACACCGAACCGTGATGATTTTCTCACTCCTACTAGTGAATGGCCTGTTAGAAACCCTTACAATGCACACCACCCAGCAATGTTTTCAGAAACCTATCCTACATTGCCACTGCATGTTTCCTGACCTCCCCATGCTGAACACCCCATGGCGCTTTTCTCCATCCTACATTGCCACTCACTGCCTATCCTAATTCAGGCCCTCCGATTCGCACCACCCCGTGATGTTTTTCTCACTCCTACTAGTGAATGGACTGTTAGAAACCCTTTCAATGCGCACCACCCCGCGATGTTTTTCAGAAACCTATCCTACATTGCCCCTGCATGTTTCCTGACCTCCCCATGCTGACCACCCCGTGGTGCTTTTCTCCATCCTACATTGCCACTCAGTGCCTATCCTAATCCAGGCCCTCCGATTCACAGCACTCCGTGATGTTTTTCTCACCCCTCCTAGTGAATGGCATGTTAGAAACCCTTACAGTGCACTACCCCGCGATGTTTTTCCAGAAACCTGTCCAACATTGCAACTGCATGTTTCCTGACCTCCCCTAGCTGACCACACCATGGCACTTACTCCATCCTATATTGAAACTCACTGCCTATTCTAATTCAGGCCCTAAGATTCACACCAACCCGTGATATTTTTCTCACTCCTACTAGTGAATGGCCTGTTAGAAACGCTTACAATTCATACCACCCCGCGATGCTTTTCAGAAACCTATCCTACATTGCCACTGTATGTTTCCTGACCTGCCCATGCTGACCACCCCGTATAGCTTTTCTCCATCCTACATTGCCACTGACTAATATCCCCATTCAGGCCCCCCGATTCACACCACCCCGTGATGGTTTTCTCACTCCTACTAGTGAATGGCGTGTTAGAAACCCTTACAATTCACACGACCCCGCGATTTTTTTCAGAAACCTATCCTATATTGTCACTGCATGTTTCCTGACCTCCCCATGCTGACCACCCCGTGGCGCTTTTCTCCATCCTATATTGCCACTCACTGCCTATCCTAATTCAGGCCCTCCGATTCCCACAATAACGTGATGTTTTTCTCACTCCTACTAGTGAATGGCCTGTTAGAAACCCTTACAATGCGCAACACCCCGCGATGTTTTTCAGAACCCTATCCTACATTGGCACTGCATGTTGCCTGACCTCCCCATGCAGACCACCCTGTATCGCTTTTCTCCATCCTATATTACCAATCACTGCCTATCCCAATTCATGCCCTCCGATTCACACCACCCCGTGATGGTTTTCTCACTCCTACTAGTGAATGGCCTTTTAGAAACCCTTACAATGCGCACCAACCCACGATGTTTTTGAGAAACATATCCTACATTGCCACTGCATGTGTCCTGACCTCCCCATGCTGATCACCCCGTGGCGCTTTTCTCCATCCTACATTGCCACTCACTGCCTATCCTAATTCAGGCCCTCCCATTCACACCACCCCCTGATGTATTTCTCACTCTTACTAGTGAATGGCCTGTTAGATACTCTTACAATGCGCACCACCACGCGATGTTTTTCAGAATCCTATCCTACATTGCTACTGCATGTTTCCTGACGTCCCCATGCTGACCACCCCGTGGCGCTTTTCTCCATCATACATTGCCACTCACTGCCTATTCTAATTCAGGCCCTCCTATTCACACCACCCCGTGATGTTTTTCTCACTCCTACTAGTGAATGGCCTGTTAGAAATCCTTAAAATGAGCACCACCCCGCGATGTTTTTCAGAAACCTATCCTACATTGCCATTGCATGTTTCCTAACATCCCCATGCTGACCACCCCTTGGCGCTTTTCTCCATCCTACATTGCCACTCACTGCCTATCCCAAATCAGGTCACCCGATTCACACCACCCCGTGATGGTTTTCTCACTCTTACTAGTAAATGGGCCTTTAGAAGACCTTACAATGCGCACCACCCCGCGATGTTCTCAGAAACGTATCCTACATTGGAACTGCATGTTTCCAGACCTCCCCATGCTGACCACCCCGTGGCGCTTTTCTCCATCCTATATTGCCACTCACTGCCTAT
The DNA here is from genome assembly GCF_034190915.1 of Cavia porcellus. NCBI lineage: Eukaryota > Metazoa > Chordata > Mammalia > Rodentia > Caviidae > Cavia > Cavia porcellus. The sequence goes on from NW_026947800.1 coordinate 35,903, forward strand.
CCTAATTCAGGCCCTCCGATTCACCCAACAACGAGATGTTTTTCTCACTGCTACTAGTGAATGGCCTGTTAGAAACCCTTACAATGCGCACCACCCCGCGATGTTTTCAGAAACCTATCCTACATTGCCACTGCATGTTTCCTGACCTCCACATGCTGACCACACCGTATCGCTTTTCTCCTTGCTACATTGCCTCTCAATGCCTATCCCAATACAGGCCCTCCGATTCACAACACCCCGTGATGTTTTTCAGAAAGCTATCCTACATTGGCACTGCATGTTTCCTGACCTCCCCATGCTGACCACCCTTAATCGCTTTTCCACATCCTACATTGCCTCTCACTGCCTATCCCAATTCAGGCCCTCCGATGCACAACACCCTGTGATGGTTTTCTCACTCCTACTAGTGAATGGCGTGTTAGAAACCCTTACAATTCACACGACCCCGCGATGTTTTTCAGAAACGTATCCTACATTGCAACTGCGGGTTTCCTGACCTCCACATGCTGACTACCCCGTGGCCATTTTCTCCATCCTACAGTGCAGGTCACTGCCTTTCCTAATTCAGGCCCACCGATTCACAACACCCCGTGATGTTTTTCTCACTCCTACTAGTGAATGGCCTGTTACAAACCCTTACAATGCGCACCACCCCGCGATGTTTTTCAGAAACCTATCCTACATTGCCACTGCATGTTTCCTGACCTCCCCATGCTGACCACCCCGTGGCCATTTTCTCCATCCTACAGTGCAACTCACTGCCTATCCTAATTCAGGCCCTCCGATTCACACCACCCCGTGATGTTTTTCTCACTCCTACTAGTGAATGGCCTGTTACAAACCCTTACAATGCGCACCACCCGGCGATGCTTTTCAGAAACCTATCCTACTTTGCCACGGCATGTTTCCTGACCTCCCCATGCAGACCATCCCGTGGCGCTTTTCTCCATCCTACATTGCCACTAACTGACAATCCTAATTTAGGCCCTCCAATTCACACCACCCCGTGATATATTTCTCACTCCTACTAGTGAATGGACTTTTAGAAACCCTTACAATGCGCACCACCCTGCGATGTTTTTCAGAAACCTATCCTACATTTCCACTGCATGTTTCCTGACGTCCCCATGCTGACCACCCCGTGGCGCTTTTCTCCATCCTACATTGCCACTCACTGCCTATGCCAATTCAGGTCCCCCGATTGGCACCACCCCGTGATGGTTTTCTCATGCTTACTATTAAATGGGCCTTTTGAAGACCTTGCAATGCGCACCAACCCGCGATGTTCTTCAGAAACCTATCCTACATTGCCACTGCATGTTTCCTGACCTCCCCATGCTGACCACCCCGTGGCCATTTTCTCCATCCTACAGTGCAACTCACTGCATAGCCTAATTCAGGCCTTCCGATTCACACCACCCCGTGATGTTTTTCTCACTCCTACTAATGAATGGCCTGTTAGAAACCCTTAAAATGCGCCCCACCCCGCGATGTTTTTCAGAAACCTATCCTACATTGCCTCTGTATGTGTCCTGACCTCCCCATGCTGACCACCCCGTATAGCTTTTCTGAATTCTACATTGACACTCACTACCAATCCCAATTCAGGCCCCCCAATTCACACCACCCCGTGATGGTTTTCTCACTCTTACTAGTGAATGGAGTGTTAGAAACCCTTACAATTCACACGACCCCGTGATTTTTTCAGAAACCTATCGTATATTGCCACTGCATGTTTCCTGACCTCCCAATGATGACCACCCCGTGGCCATTTTCTCCATCCTACAGTGCCACTCACTGCCTATCCTAATTCAGGCCCTACGATTCACACCAACCCATGAGGTTTTTCTCACTCTAACTAGTAAATGCGCCTTTAGAAGACTTTACAATGAGCACTACCACGCGATGTTCTTCAGAAACGTATCCTACATTGCCACAGCATGTGTCCTGACCTCCCCGTGCTGACCACCCCGTGGCGCTTTTCTCCATTCTACATTGCCACTCACTGCCTATCCTAATTCAGGCGCTCCGATTCACACAACAACGTGATGTTTTTCTCACTCCTACTGGTGTATGGCCTGTTAGAAACCCTTACAATGCGCACAACCCCACGATGTTTTTCAGAATCCTATCCTACATTTCTACTGCATGTTTCCTGAAGTGCCCATGCTGACCACCCCGTGGCGCTTTTCTCCATCATATATTGCCACTCACTGCCTATTCTAATTCAGGCCCTCCTATTCACACCACCCCGTGAAGTTTTTCTCACTCCTACTACTAAATGGCCTCTTAGAAACCCTTAAAATGAGCACCACCCCGCTATGTTTTTCAGAAACCTATCCTACATTGCCATTGAATGTTTCCTGATGTCCCCATGCTGACCACCCCTTGGCGCTTTTCTCAATCCTACATTGCCACTCACTGCCTATCCCAATTCAGGTCCCCCGATTCACACCACCCCGTGATGGTTTTCTCACTCTTACTAGTAAATGGGCCTTTAGAAGACCTTACAATGCGCACCACCCCGCGTTGTTCTTCAGAAACGTATCCTACATTGCCACTGCATGTTTCCTGATCTCCCCATACTGACCACCCCGTGGCGCTTTTCTCCATCCTATATTGCCACTCACTGCCTATCCTAATTCAGGCCCTCCGATTCACACAACAACGTGATGTTTTTCTCACTCCTACTAGGGAATGGCCTGTTAGAAACCCTTACAATGCGCAACACCCCGCGATGTTTTTCAGAAACCTATCCTACATTGGCACTGCATGTTTCCTGACCTCCCCATGCTGACCACCCCGTATCGCTTTTCCACATCCTACATTGCCTCTCACTGCCTATCCCAATTCAGGCCCGCCGATTCACAACACCCTGTGATGGTTTTCTCAGTCCTACTAGTGAATGGCGTGTTAGAAACCCTTACAATGCGCACCACCCCGCGATGTTTTTCAGAAACCTATCCTACATTGCCACTGCATGTTTCCTGACCTCCCCATGCTGACCACCCGTGGACATTTTCTCCATCCTACAGTGCAACTCACTGCCTATCCTAATTCAGGCCCTCCGATTCACACCACCCCGTGATGTATTTCTCACTCCTACTAATGAATGGCCTGTTACAAACCCTTACAATGCGCACCACCCGGCGATGCTTTTCAGAAACCTATCCTACTTTGCCACGGCATGTTTCCTGATCTCCCCATGCAGACCACCCCGTGGCGCTTTTCTCCATCCTACATTACCACTAACTGACAATCCTAATTCAGGCCCTCCGATTGACACCACCCCGTGATGTATTTCTCACTCCTACTAGTGAATGGACTTTTAGAAACCCTTACAATGCGCACCACCCCGCGATGTTTTTCAGAAACCTATCCTACATTGCCACTGCATGTTTCCTGACGTCCCCATGCTGACCACCCCGTGGCGCTTTTCTCCATCCTACATTGCCACTCACTGCCTATGTCAATTCAGGTCCCCCGATTCGCACCACCCCGTGACGGTTTTCTCACTCTTACTAGTAAATGGGCCTTTAGAAGATCTTACAATGCGCACCACCCCACGATGTTCTTCAGAAACATATACTACATTGTCACTGCATGTTTCCTGACCTCCCCATGCTGACCACCCCGTGGCGCTTTTCTCCATCCTACATTACCACTCACTGCCTATCCTAATTCAGGCCCTCCTATTCACCCAACAACGTGATGTTTTTCTCACTGCTACTAGTGAATGGCCTGTTAGAAACCCTTACAATGCGCACCACCCTGCGATGTTTTCAGAAACCTATCCTACATTGCCACTGCATGTTTCCTGACCTCCACATGCTGACCACACCGTATCGCTTTTCTCCATCCTACATTGCCTCTCACTGCCTATCCCAATACAAGCCCTCCGATTCACAACACGCCGTGATGGTTTTCTCACTCGTACTAATGAATGGCGTGTTAGAAACCGTTACAATTCACACGACCCCGCGATTTTTTTCAGAAACCTATCCTACATTGCCACTGCATGTTTCCTGACCTCCCATGCTGACCACCCTGTGGCCATTTTCTCCATCCTACAGTGCAACTCATTGCCTATCCTAATTCAGGCCATCCAATTCACACCACCCCGTGATGGTTTTCTCACTCTTACTAGTAAATGGGCCTTTAGAAGATCTTACAATGAGCACTACCACGCGATGTTCTTCAGAAACGTATCCTACATTGCCACTGCATGTGTCCTGACCTCCCCGTGCTGACCACCCCGTAGCGCTTTTCTCCATTCTACATTGCCACTCACTGCCTATCCTAATTCAGGCGCTCCGATTCACACAACAACGTGATGTTTTTCTCACTCCTACTGGTGAATGGCCTGTTAGAAACCCTTACAATGCGCACAACCCCACGATGTTTTTCAGAATCCTATCCTACATTTCTACTGCATGTTTCCTGACGTCCCCATGCTGACCACCCCGTGGCGCTTTTCTCCATCATACATTGCCACTCACTGCCTATTCTAATTCAGGCCCTCCTATTCACACCACCCCGTGAAGTTTTCCTCACTCCTACTAGTGAATGGCCTGTTAGAAACCCTTAAAATGAGCACCACCCCGCGATGTTTTTCAGAAACCTATCCTACATTGCCATTGCATGTTTCCTGACGTCCCCATGCTGACCACCCCTTGGCGCTTTTCTCAATCCTACATTGCCACGCACTGCTTATCCTAATTCAGGCCCTCTGATTCACACCACCCCGTGATGTTTTTCTCACTCCTACTTGTGAATGGCCTGTTAGAAACCCTTACAATGCGTACCACCCCGCGATGTTTTTCAGAAACCTATCATACATTGCCACTGCATGTTTCCTGACCTCCCCATGCTGACCACCCGGTGGCGCTTTTCTCCATCCTACATTGCCAATCACTGCCTATCCCAATTCAGGCCCTCTGATTGACACCTTCCAGTGATGTTCTTCTCACTCCTACTAGTGAATGGCTTGTTAGAAACCCTTACAATGCGCACCACCCTGCGATGTTTTTCAGAAACCAATCCTACATTGCCACAGCATGTTTCCTGACCTCCCCATGCTGACCACCCCGTGGCGCTTTTCACCATCCTACATTGACACTCACTGCCTATCCTTATTCACACTCTCCGATTCACAACATCCCGTGATATTTTTTTCAATCCTACTAGTGAATGGCGTATTAGAAACCCTTACAATGCACTACCACGCGATGTTTTTCAGACACCTGTCCTACATTGCCACTGCATGTTTCCGGAGCTCCCCATGCTGACAACCCCGTGGCCCTTTTCTCCATCCTACTTTGCCACTCACTGCCTATCCTAATCCAGGCCCTCCGATTCACACCACTCCGTTATGTTTTTCTCACCCCTACTAGTGAATGGCCTGTTAGAAACCCTTACAATGCACTACCCCGCGATGTTTTTCAGAAACCTGTCCTACATTGCCACTGCATGTTTCCTGACCTCCCCAAGCTGACCACCCAATGGCGCTTTTCTCCATCCTACATTGCCACTCACTGCCTATCCTAATTCAGGCCCTTCGATTCACACCACACGGTGATGTTTTTCTCACTGCTACTAGTGCATGGCGTGTTAGAAACCCTTACAATGTGCAACACCACGCAATGATTTTCAGAAACCTATCCTACATTGCGACTGCATGTTTCCTGACCTCCCCATCCTGACCAGCCCTTGGTACTTTTGTCCATCCTACATTGCCACTCACTGCCTATCCTAATTCAGGCCCTCCGATTCACACCACCCAGTGAATTTCTTCTCACTCTTACTAGTGAATGGCTTGTTATAAACTCTTACCATGCGCACCACCCCGCGTTTTTTTTCAGAATCATATCCTACATTGCCAATGCATGTTTCCTGACGTCCCCATGCTGACAACCCCATGGCGCTTTTCTCCATCCTACATTGCCACTCACTCCCTATCCCAATTCAGGCCCTCCGATTCACACCACCCAGTGATGATTTTCTCACTCCTACTAGTGAATGGCCTGTTAGAAACCCTTAAATTGAGCACCACCCCGCGATGTTTTTCAGAAACCAATCCTATATTGCCACTGCATGTTTCCTGACCTCCCCATGCTGACCACCCCGTATAGCTTTTCTCCATCCTACATTACCACTCACTGCCTATACCAATTCAGGTCCCCCGCTTCACAACACCCCGTGATTTTTTTCTCACTCTTACTAGTAAATGGGCCTTTAGAAGACCTTACAATGTGCACCACCCCGCAATATTCTTCAGAAACCTATCCAACATTGCCACAGCATGTTTCCTGACCTCCGCATGCTGACCACCCCGTGGCGCTTTTCTCCATCCTACATATTCACTCACTGCCTATCCTAATTCAGGCCCTTCGATTCACACCGACCCGTGATGATTTTCTCACACCTACTAGCGAATGGCCTGTTAGAAACCCTTACAATGCACACCACCCAGCAATGTTTTCAGAAACCTATCCTACATTGCCACTGCATGTTTCCTGACCTCCCCATGCTGACCACCCCGTGGTGCTTTTCTCCATCCTACATTTTCACTCACTGCCTATCCTAATTCAGGCCCTTCGATTCACACCGAACCGTGATGATTTTCTCACTCCTACTAGCGAATGGCCTGTTAGAAACCCTTACAATGCACACCACCCAGCAATGTTTTCAGAAACCTATCCTACATTGCCACTGCATGTTTCCTGACCTCCCCATGCTGAACACCCCATGGCGCTTTTCTCCATCCTACATTGCCACGCACTGCCTATCCTAATTCAGGCCCTCCGATTCGCACCACCCCGTGATGTTTTTCTCACTCCTACTAGTGAATGGACTGTTAGAAACCCTTTCAATGCGCACCACCCCGCGATGTTTTTCAGAAACCTATCCTACATTGCCCCTGCATGTTTCCTGACCTCCCCATGCTGACCACCCCGTGGTGCTTTTCTCCATCCTACATTGCCACTCAGTGCCTATCCTAATCCAGGCCCTCCGATTCACAGCACTCCGTGATGTTTTTCTCACCCCTCCTAGTGAATGGCATGTTAGAAACCCTTACAGTGCACTACCCCGCGATGTTTTTCCAGAAACCTGTCCAACATTGCAACTGCATGTTTCCTGACCTCCCCTAGCTGACCACACCATGGCACTTACTCCATCCTATATTGAAACTCACTGCCTATTCTAATTCAGGCCCTAAGATTCACACCAACCCGTGATATTTTTCTCACTCCTACTAGTGAATGGCCTGTTAGAAACGCTTACAATTCATACCACCCCGCGATGCTTTTCAGAAACCTATCCTACATTGCCACTGTATGTTTCCTGACCTGCCCATGCTGACCACCCCGTATAGCTTTTCTCCATCCTACATTGCCACTGACTAATATCCCCATTCAGGCCCCCCGATTCACACCACCCCGTGATGGTTTTCTCACTCCTACTAGTGAATGGCGTGTTAGAAACCCTTACAATTCACACGACCCCGCGATTTTTTTCAGAAACCTATCCTATATTGTCACTGCATGTTTCCTGACCTCCCCATGCTGACCACCCCGTGGCGCTTTTCTCCATCCTATATTGCCACTCACTGCCTATCCTAATTCAGGCCCTCCGATTCCCACAACAACGTGATGTTTTTCTCACTCCTACTAGTGAATGGCCTGTTAGAAACCCTTACAATGCGCAACACCCCGCGATGTTTTTCAGAACCCTATCCTACATTGGCACTGCATGTTGCCTGACCTCCCCATGCAGACCACCCTGTATCGCTTTTCTCCATCCTATATTACCAATCACTGCCTATCCCAATTCATGCCCTCCGATTCACACCACCCCGTGATGGTTTTCTCACTCCTACTAGTGAATGGCCTTTTAGAAACCCTTACAATGCGCACCACCCCACGATGTTTTTGAGAAACATATCCTACATTGCCACTGCATGTGTCCTGACCTCCCCATGCTGATCACCCCGTGGCGCTTTTCTCCATCCTACATTGCCACTCACTGCCTATCCTAATTCAGGCCCTCCCATTCACACCACCCCCTGATGTATTTCTCACTCTTACTAGTGAATGGCCTGTTAGATACTCTTACAATGCGCACCACCACGCGATGTTTTTCAGAATCCTATCCTACATTGCTACTGCATGTTTCCTGACGTCCCCATGCTGACCACCCCGTGGCGCTTTTCTCCATCATACATTGCCACTCACTGCCTATTCTAATTCAGGCCCTCCTATTCACACCACCCCGTGATGTTTTTCTCACTCCTACTAGTGAATGGCCTGTTAGAAATCCTTAAAATGAGCACCACCCCGCGATGTTTTTCAGAAACCTATCCTACATTGCCATTGCATGTTTCCTGACATCCCCATGCTGACCACCCCTTGGCGCTTTTCTCCATCCTACATTGCCACTCACTGCCTATCCCAAATCAGGTCACCCGATTCACACCACCCCGTGATGGTTTTCTCACTCTTACTAGTAAATGGGCCTTTAGAAGACCTTACAATGCGCACCACCCCGCGATGTTCTCAGAAACGTATCCTACATTGGAACTGCATGTTTCCAGACCTCCCCATGCTGACCACCCCGTGGCGCTTTTCTCCATCCTATATTGCCACTCACTGCCTATCCTAATTCAGGCCCTCTGATTCACCCAACAACGAGATGTTTTTCTCACTGCTACTAGTGAATGGCCTGTTAGAAACCCTTACAATGCGCACCACCCCGCGATGTTTTCAGAAACCTATCCTACATTGCCACTGCATGTTTCCTGACCTCCACATGCTGACCACACCGTATCGCTTTTCTCCATGCTACATTGCCTCTCAATGCCTATCCCAATACAGGCCCTCCGATTCACAACACCCCGTGATGTTTTTCAGAAAGCTATCCTACATTGGCACTGCATGTTTCCTGACCTCCCCATGCTGACCACCCCGTATCGCTTTTCCACATCCTACATTGCCTCTCACTGCCTATCCCAATTCAGGCCCTCCGATGCACAACACCCTGTGATGGTTTTCTCACTCCTACTAGTGAATGGCGTGTTAGAAACCCTTACAATTCACACGACCCCGCGATGTTTTTCAGAAACGTATCCTACATTGCAACTGCGGGTTTCCTGACCTCCACATGCTGACTACCCCGTGGCCATTTTCTCCATCCTACAGTGCAGGTCACTGCCTTTCCTAATTCAGGCCCACCGATTCACAACACCCCGTGATGTTTTTCTCACTCCTACTAGTGAATGGCCTGTTACAAACCCTTACAATGCGCACCACCCCGCGATGTTTTTCAGAAACCTATCCTACATTGCCACTGCATGTTTCCTGACCTCCCCATGCTGACCACCCCGTGGCCATTTTCTCCATCCTACAGTGCAACTCACTGCCTATCCTAATTCAGGCCCTCCGATTCACACCACCCCGTGATGTTTTTCTCACTCCTACTAGTGAATGGCCTGTTACAAACCCTTACAATGCGCACCACCCGGCGATGCTTTTCAGAAACCTATCCTACTTTGCCACGGCATGTTTCCTGACCTCCCCATGCAGACCATCCCGTGGCGCTTTTCTCCATCCTACATTGCCACTAACTGACAATCCTAATTTAGGCCCTCCAATTCACACCACCCCGTGATGTATTTCTCACTCCTACTAGTGAATGGACTTTTAGAAACCCTTACAATGCGCACCACCCTGCGATGTTTTTCAGAAACCTATCCTACATTTCCACTGCATGTTTCCTGACGTCCCCATGCTGACCACCCCGTGGCGCTTTTCTCCATCCTACATTGCCACTCACTGCCTATGCCAATTCAGGTCCCCCGATTGGCACCACCCCGTGATGGTTTTCTCATGCTTACTATTAAATGGGCCTTTTGAAGACCTTGCAATGCGCACCAACCCGCGATGTTCTTCAGAAACCTATCCTACATTGCCACTGCATGTTTCCTGACCTCCCCATGCTGACCACCCCGTGGCCATTTTCTCCATCCTACAGTGCAACTCACTGCATAGCCTAATTCAGGCCTTCCGATTCACACCACCCCGTGATGTTTTTCTCACTCCTACTAATGAATGGCCTGTTAGAAACCCTTAAAATGCGCCCCACCCCGCGATGTTTTTCAGAAACCTATCCTACATTGCCTCTGTATGTGTCCTGACCTCCCCATGCTGACCACCCCGTATAGCTTTTCTGAATTCTACATTGACACTCACTACCAATCCCAATTCAGGCCCCCCAATTCACACCACCCCGTGATGGTTTTCTCACTCTTACTAGTGAATGGCGTGTTAGAAACCCTTACAATTCACACGACCCCGTGATTTTTTCAGAAACCTATCGTATATTGCCACTGCATGTTTCCTGACCTCCCAATGATGACCACCCCGTGGCCATTTTCTCCATCCTACAGTGCCACTCACTGCCTATCCTAATTCAGGCCCTACGATTCACACCAACCCATGAGGTTTTTCTCACTCTAACTAGTAAATGCGCCTTTAGAAGACTTTACAATGAGCACTACCACGCGATGTTCTTCAGAAACGTATCCTACATTGCCACAGCATGTGTCCTGACCTCCCCGTGCTGACCACCCCGTGGCGCTTTTCTCCATTCTACATTGCCACTCACTGCCTATCCTAATTCAGGCGCTCCGATTCACACAACAACGTGATGTTTTTCTCACTCCTACTGGTGTATGGCCTGTTAGAAACCCTTACAATGCGCACAACCCCACGATGTTTTTCAGAATCCTATCCTACATTTCTACTGCATGTTTCCTGAAGTCCCCATGCTGACCACCCCGTGGCGCTTTTCTCCATCATACATTGCCACTCACTGCCTATTCTAATTCAGGCCCTCCTATTCACACCACCCCGTGAAGTTTTTCTCACTCCTACTACTAAATGGCCTCTTAGAAACCCTTAAAATGAGCACCACCCCGCTATGTTTTTCAGAAACCTATCCTACATTGCCATTGAATGTTTCCTGATGTCCCCATGCTGACCACCCCTTGGCGCTTTTCTCAATCCTACATTGCCACTCACTGCCTATCCCAATTCAGGTCCCCCGATTCACACCACCCCGTGATGGTTTTCTCACTCTTACTAGTAAATGGGCCTTTAGAAGACCTTACAATGCGCACCACCCCGCGTTGTTCTTCAGAAACGTATCCTACATTGCCACTGCATGTTTCCTGATCTCCCCATACTGACCACCCCGTGGCGCTTTTCTCCATCCTATATTGCCACTCACTGCCTATCCTAATTCAGGCCCTCCGATTCACACAACAACGTGATGTTTTTCTCACTCCTACTAGGGAATGGCCTGTTAGAAACCCTTACAATGCGCAACACCCCGCGATGTTTTTCAGAAACCTATCCTACATTGGCACTGCATGTTTCCTGACCTCCCCATGCTGACCACCCCGTATCGCTTTTCCACATCCTACATTGCCTCTCACTGCCTATCCCAATTCAGGCCCGCCGATTCACAACAGCCTGTGATGGTTTTCTCAGTCCTACTAGTGAATGGCGTGTTAGAAACCCTTACAATGCGCACCACCCCGCGATGTTTTTCAGAAACCTATCCTACATTGCCACTGCATGTTTCCTGACCTCCCCATGCTGACCACCCGTGGACATTTTCTCCATCCTACAGTGCAACTCACTGCCTATCCTAATTCAGGCCCTCCGATTCACACCACCCCGTGATGTATTTCTCACTCCTACTAATGAATGGCCTGTTACAAACCCTTACAATGCGCACCACCCGGCGATGCTTTTCAGAAACCTATCCTACTTTGCCACGGCATGTTTCCTGATCTCCCCATGCAGACCACCCCGTGGCGCTTTTCTCCATCCTACATTACCACTAACTGACAATCCTAATTCAGGCTCTCCGATTGACACCACCCCGTGATGTATTTCTCACTCCTACTAGTGAATGGACTTTTAGAAACCCTTACAATGCGCACCACCCCGCGATGTTTTTCAGAAACCTATCCTACATTGCCACTGCATGTTTCCTGACGTCCCCATGCTGACCACCCCGTGGCGCTTTTCTCCATCCTACATTGCCACTCACTGCCTATGTCAATTCAGGTCCCCCGATTCGCACCACCCCGTGACGGTTTTCTCACTCTTACTAGTAAATTGGCCTTTAGAAGATCTTACAATGAGCACTACCACGCGATGTTCTTCAGAAACGTATCCTACATTGCCACTGCATGTGTCCTGACCTCCCCGTGCTGACCACCCCGTAGCGCTTTTCTCCATTCTAAATTGCCACTCACTGCCTATCCTAATTCAGGCGCTCCGATTCACACAACAACGTGATGTTTTTCTCACTCCTACTGGTGAATGGCCTGTTAGAAACCCTTACAATGCGCACAACCCCACGATGTTTTTCAGAATCCTATCCTACATTTCTACTGCATGTTTCCTGACGTCCCCATGCTGACCACCCCGTGGCGCTTTTCTCCATCATACATTGCCACTCACTGCCTATTCTAATTCAGGCCCTCCTATTCACACCACCCCGTGAAGTTTTCCTCACTCCTACTAGTGAATGGCCTGTTAGAAACCCTTAAAATAAGCACCACCCCGCGATGTTTTTCAGAAACCTATCCTACATTGCCATTGCATGTTTCCTGACGTCCCCATGCTGACCACCCCTTGGCGCTTTTCTCAATCCTACATTGCCACTCACTGCCTATCCCAATTCAGGTCCCCCGATTCACACCACCCCGTGATGGTTTTCTCACTCTTAATAGTAAATGGGCCTTTAGAAGACCTTACAATGCGCACCACCCCGGGATGTTCTTCAGAAACATATCCTACATTGTCACTGCATGTTTCCTGACCTCCCCATGCTGACCACCCCGTGGCGCTTTTCTCCATCCTACATTACCACTCTCTGCCTATACTAATTCAGGCCCTCCGATTCACCCAACAACGAGATGTTTTTCTCACTGCTACTAGTGAATGGCCTGTTAGAAACCCTTACAATGCGCACCACCCTGCGATGTTTTCAGAAACCTATCCTACATTGCCACTGCATGTTTCCTGACCTCCACATGCTGACCACACCGTATCACTTTTCTCCATACTACATTGCCTCTCACTGCCTATCCCAATACAGGCCCTCCAATTCACAACACCCCGTGATGGTTTTCTCACTCCTACTAGTGAATGGCGTGTTAGAAACCCTTACAATTCACACGACCCCGCGATGTTTTTCAGAAACCTATCCTACATTGCCACTGCATGTTTCCTGACCTCCCATGCTGACCACCCTGTGGCCATTTTCTCCATCCTACAGTGCAACTCACTGCCTATCCTAATTCAGGCCATCCGATTCACACCACCCCGTGATGGTTTTCTAACTCTTACTAGTAAATGGGCCTTTAGAAGACCTTACAATGAGCACTACCACGTGATGTTCTTCAGAAACCTATCCTACATTGCCACTGCATGTTTCCTGACCTCCCCATGCTGACCACCCGTGGACATTTTCTCCATCCTACAGTGCAACTCACTGCCTATCCTAATTCAGGCCCTCCGATTCACACCACCCCGTGATGTATTTCTCACTCCTACTAATGAATGGCCTGTTACAAACCCTTACAATGCGCACCACCCGGCGATGCTTTTCAGAAACCTATCCTACTTTGCCACGGCATGTTTCCTGATCTCCCCATGCAGACCACCCCGTGGCGCTTTTCTCCATCCTACATTACCACTAACTGACAATCCTAATTCAGGCCCTCCGATTGACACCACCCCGTGATGTATTTCTCACTCCTACTAGTGAATGGACTTTTAGAAACCCTTACAATGCGCACCACCCCGCGATGTTTTTCAGAAACCTATCCTACATTGCCACTGCATGTTTCCTGACGTCCCCATGCTGACCACCCCGTGGCGCTTTTCTCCATCCTACATTGCCACTCACTGCCTATGTCAATTCAGGTCCCCCGATTCGCACCACCCCGTGACGGTTTTCTCACTCTTACTAGTAAATTGGCCTTTAGAAGATCTTACAATGAGCACTACCACGCGATGTTCTTCAGAAACGTATCCTACATTGCCACTGCATGTGTCCTGACCTCCCCGTGCTGACCACCCCGTAGCGCTTTTCTCCATTCTAAATTGCCACTCACTGCCTATCCTAATTCAGGCGCTCCGATTCACACAACAACGTGATGTTTTTCTCACTCCTACTGGTGAATGGCCTGTTAGAAACCCTTACAATGCGCACAACCCCACGATGTTTTTCAGAATCCTATCCTACATTTCTACTGCATGTTTCCTGACGTCCCCATGCTGACCACCCCGTGGCGCTTTTCTCCATCATACATTGCCACTCACTGCCTATTCTAATTCAGGCCCTCCTATTCACACCACCCCGTGAAGTTTTCCTCACTCCTACTAGTGAATGGCCTGTTAGAAACCCTTAAAATAAGCACCACCCCGCGATGTTTTTCAGAAACCTATCCTACATTGCCATTGCATGTTTCCTGACGTCCCCATGCTGACCACCCCTTGGCGCTTTTCTCAATCCTACATTGCCACTCACTGCCTATCCCAATTCAGGTCCCCCGATTCACACCACCCCGTGATGGTTTTCTCACTCTTAATAGTAAATGGGCCTTTAGAAGACCTTACAATGCGCACCACCCCGGGATGTTCTTCAGAAACATATCCTACATTGTCACTGCATGTTTCCTGACCTCCCCATGCTGACCACCCCGTGGCGCTTTTCTCCATCCTACATTACCACTCTCTGCCTATACTAATTCAGGCCCTCCGATTCACCCAACAACGAGATGTTTTTCTCACTGCTACTAGTGAATGGCCTGTTAGAAACCCTTACAATGCGCACCACCCTGCGATGTTTTCAGAAACCTATCCTACATTGCCACTGCATGTTTCCTGACCTCCACATGCTGACCACACCGTATCACTTTTCTCCATACTACATTGCCTCTCACTGCCTATCCCAATACAGGCCCTCCAATTCACAACACCCCGTGATGGTTTTCTCACTCCTACTAGTGAATGGCGTGTTAGAAACCCTTACAATTCACACGACCCCGCGATGTTTTTCAGAAACCTATCCTACATTGCCACTGCATGTTTCCTGACCTCCCATGCTGACCACCCTGTGGCCATTTTCTCCATCCTACAGTGCAACTCACTGCCTATCCTAATTCAGGCCATCCGATTCACACCACCCCGTGATGGTTTTCTAACTCTTACTAGTAAATGGGCCTTTAGAAGACCTTACAATGAGCACTACCACGTGATGTTCTTCAGAAACATATACTACATTGTCACTGCATGTTTCCTGACCTCCCCATGCTGACCACCCCGTGGTGCTTTTCTCCATCCTACATTACCACTCACTGCCTATCCTAATTCAGGCCCTCTGATTCACCCAACAACGTGATGTTTTTCTCACTGCTACTAGTGAATGGCCTGTTAGAAACCCTTACAATGCGCACCACCCCGCGATGTTTTCAGAAACCTATCCTACATTGCCACTGCATGTTTCCTGACCTCCACATGCTGACCACACCGTATCACTTTTCTCCATCCTACATTGCCACTCACTGCCTATCATAATCCAGGCCCTCCCATTCACTCCACTCCGTGATGTTTTTCTCACCCCTACTAGTGAATGGCCTGTTAGAAACCCTTACAATGCACTACCCCGCGATGTTTTTCAGAAACCTATGCTACATTGCCACAGCATGTTTCCTGACCTCCCCATGCTGACCACCCCGTGGTGCTTTTCTCCATCCTACATTACCACTCACTGCCTATCCTAATTCAGGCCCTCTGATTCACCCAACAACGTGATGTTTTTCTCACTGCTACTAGTGAATGGCCTGTTAGAAACCCTTACAATGCGCACCACCCCGCGATGTTTTCAGAAACCTATCCTACATTGCCACTGCATGTTTCCTGACCTCCCCATGCTGACCACCCCGTGGCGCTTTTCTGCATCCTACATTGCCACTCATTGCCTATCCCAAATCATGCCCACCGATTCACAGCACCCCGTGATGGTTTTCTCACTCCTACTAGTGAATGGCGTGTTAGAAACCCTTACAATGCACACCACCCCGCGATGTTTTTCAGAAACCTATCCTACATTGCCACTGCATGTGTCCTGTCCTACACATGCTGACCACCCCGTGGTGCTTTTCTCCATGCTACATTGCCACTCACAGCCTGTCCTAATTCAGGCCCTCCGATTCACACCACCCCGTGCTGTTTTTCGCACTCCTAGTAGTGAATGGCCTGTTAGAAACCCTTACAATCCGCACCACCCCTTGATGTTTTTCCGAATCCTATCCTACATTGCTACAGCATGTTTCCTGACCTCCCCATTCTGACCACCCCATGGCGCTTTTCTCCATCCTACATTGTCACTCACTGCCTATCCTAATTCAGGCCCTTCGATTCACACCAACCCGTGATGATTTTCTCACTCCTACTAGTGAATGACCTGTTAGAAACCCTTACAATGCACACCACCCGGCGATGTTTTTCAGAAACCTATCCTGCACTGCCACAGCATGTTTCCTGACTTCCACATACTGAACACTCCGTGGCGCTTTTCTCCATCCTACATTGCCAATCACTGCCTATTCTTATTCAGGCCCTCCTATTCACACCACCCCGTGATGTTTTTCTCAATCCTACTAGTGAATGGCCTGTTAGAAACCATTACAAAGCGCACCAGCCCGCGAAGTTCTTCAGAAACCTATCCTACATTGCCACTGCATGTTTCCTGACCTCCCCATGATGACCACCCCGTGGCGCTTTTCTCCATCCTACATTACCACTCACTGCCTATCCTAATTCAGGCCCTCCGATTCACCCAACAACGTGATGTTTTTCTCACTCCTACTAGTGAATGGCCTGTTAGAAACCCTTACAATGCGCACCACCCCGTGATGTTTTTCAGAAACCTATCCTACATTGCCACTGCATGTTTCCTGACCTCCACATGCTGACCAAACCGTATCACTTTGCTCCATCCTATATTGCCTCTCACTGCCTATCCCAATACAGTCCCTCCAATTCACAACACCCCGTGATGGTTTTCTCACTCCTACTAGTGAATGGCGTGTTAGAAACCCTTACAATTCACACGACCCCATGATGTTTTTCAGAAACCTATCCTACATTGCCACTGCATGTTTCCTGACCTCCCCATGCTGACCACCCCGTGGATATTTTCTCCATTCTACAGTGCAACTCACTGCCTGTCCTAATTCAGGCCATCCGATTCAGACCACCCCGTGATGTTTTTCTCACTCCTACTAGTGAATCGCCTGTTACAAACCCTTACAATGCGCACCACCCCGCGATGTTTTTCAGAAACCTATCCTACATGGCCACGGCATGTTTCCTGACCTCCCCATGCTGACCAGCCCGTGGCGCTTTTCTCCATCCTACATTGGCAATCACTGCATATCCTAATTCAGGCCCTTCGATTCACACCAACATGTAATGATTTTCTCACTCCTACTAGTGAATGGCCTGTTAGAAACCCTTACAATGCACACCACCCGGCGATGTTTTTCAGAAACCTATCCTACATTGCCACTCCATGTTTCCTGCCCTCCCCATGCTGACGACCCCGTGTTGCTTTTCTCCATCCAACATTGCCACTCACTGCCTGTCCTAATCCAGGCCCTCCGATTCACACCACTCCATGATGTTTTTCTCACCCCTACTAGTGAATGGCCTGTTAGAAACGCTTACAATGCACCAACCCGCGATCTTTTTCACAAACCTATCCTACATTGCCACTGCATGTTTCCTGACCACCCCATGCTGACCACCCTTGGAGCTTTTCTCCATCCTTCCTTGCGACTCACTGCCTTTCCTAATCCAGGCCCTTCGATTCACACCACTCCGTGACGTTTTTCTCACCCCTACTAGTGAATGGCCTGTTAGAAACCCTTACAATGCACTACCCCGTGATGTTTTTCAGAAACCTGTCCTACATTGCTACTGCATGTTTCCTGACCTCCCCATGCTGACCACCCCGTGGATATTTTCTCCATTCTACAGTGCAACTCACTGCCTGTCCTAATTCAGGCCATCCGATTCAGACCACCCCGTGATGTTTTTCTCACTCCTACTAGTGAATCGCCTGTTACAAACCCTTACAATGCGCACCACCCCGCGATGTTTTTCAGAAACCTATCCTACATGGCCACGGCATGTTTCCTGACCTCCCCATGCTGACCAGCCCGTGGCGCTTTTCTCCGTCCTACATTGGCAATCACTGCATATCCTAATTCAGGCCCTTCGATTCACACCAACATGTAATGATTTTCTCACTCCTACTAGTGAATGGCCTGTTAGAAACCCTTACAATGCACACCACCCCGCGATGTTTTTCAGAAACCTATCCTACATGGCCACGGCATGTTTCCTGTAGTCCCCATGCTGACCACCCCGTGGCGCTTTTCTCCGTCCTACATTGCCACTCACTGCCTGTCTTAATTCAGGCCCTCCGATTCACACCACCCCGTGAAGTTTTTCTCACTCCTACTAGTGAATGGCCTGTTAGAAACTCTTACAATGCACACCACCCCGCGATGTTTTTCACAAACCTATCCTACATTGCCACTGCATGTTTCCTGACCTCCCCATGCTGACCACCCCGTGGAACTTTTCTCCATCCTACATTGCCACTCACTGCCTATCCTAATTCAGGACCTCCGATTCACACCACCCCGTGATGTTTTTCTCGCTCCTACTAGTGAATGGCCTCTTAGAAACCCTTACAATGCGCACAACCCCGTGATTTTTTTTCACAAACCTATCCTACATTGCCACTTCAAGTTTCCTGACCTCCCCATTCTTTCCACCCCGTGGCGCTTTTCTCCATCCTACATTGCCAATCACTGCCTATCCCAATTCAGGCCCTCCGATTCACATGACCCCGTGATGTTTATCTCACTCCTACTAGTGAATGGCCGGTTAGAAACCCTTAAAATGCGAACCACCCTGCTATGTTTTCAGAAAACTATCCTACATTGCCATTGCATGTTTCCTGACCTCCCCATGCTGACCACCCCGTGACGCATTTCTCCATCCTACAATGCCACTCACTACCTATCCGAATTCAGGACCTCCGATTCACACCACCCAGGGATGTTTTTCTCACTCCTACTAGTGAATGGCGTGTTAGAAACCCTTACAATGCACTACCCCGTGATGTTTTTCAGAAACCTGTCCTACATTGCCACTGCATGTTTCCTGACCTCCCATGCTGACCACCCTGTGGCCATTTTCTCCATCCTACAGTGCAACTCACTGCCTATCCTAATTCAGGCCATCCGATTCACACCACCCCGTGATGGTTTTCTAACTCTTACTAGTAAATGGGCCTTTAGAAGACCTTACAATGAGCACTACCACGTGATGTTCTTCAGAAACATATACTACATTGTCACTGCATGTTTCCTGACCTCCCCATGCTGACCACCCCGTGGCGCTTTTCTCCATCCTACATTACCACTCACTGCCTATCCTAATTCAGGCCCTCTGATTCACCCAACAACGTGATGTTTTTCTCACTGCTACTAGTGAATGGCCTGTTAGAAACCCTTACAATGCGCACCACCCCGCGATGTTTTCAGAAACCTATCCTACATTGCCACTGCATGTTTCCTGACCTCCACATGCTGACCACACCGTATCACTTTTCTCCATCCTACATTGCCACTCACTGCCTATCATAATCCAGGCCGTCCCATTCACTCCACTCCGTGATGTTTTTCTCACCCCTACTAGTGAATGGCCTGTTAGAAACCCTTACAATGCACTACCCCGCGATGTTTTTCAGAAACCTATGCTACATTGCCACAGCAAGTTTCCTGACCTCCCCATGCTGACCACCCCGTGGCGCTTTTCTCCATCCTACATTGCCACTCACTGCCTATCCTAATTCAGGCTCTCCGATTCACACAACAACGTGATATGTTTCTCATTCCTACTGGTGAATGGCCTGTTAGAAACCTTACAATTCCCACCACCCCACGATGTTTTTCAGAAACCTATCCTACATTGCCACTGCATGTTTCCTGACCTCCCCATGCTGACCACCCCGTGGCGCTTTTCTGCATCCTACATTGCCACTCATTGCCTATCCCAAATCATGCCCACCGATTCACAGCACCCCGTGATGGTTTTCTCACTCCTACTAGTGAATGGCGTGTTAGAAACCCTTACAATGCACACCACCCCGCGATGTTTTTCAGAAACCTATCCTACATTGCCACTGCATGTGTCCTGTCCTACACATGCTGACCACCCCGTGGTGCTTTTCTCCATGCTACATTGCCACTCACAGCCTGTCCTAATTCAGGCCCTCCGATTCACACCACCCCGTGCTGTTTTTCGCACTCCTAGTAGTGAATGGCCTGTTAGAAACCCTTACAATCCGCACCACCCCTTGATGTTTTTCAGAATCCTATCCTACATTGCTACAGCATGTTTCCTGACCTCCCCATTCTGATCACCCCATGGCGCTTTTCTCCATCCTACATTGTCACTCACTGCCTATCCTAATTCAGGCCCTTCGATTCACACCAACCCGTGATGATTTTCTCACTCCTACTAGTGAATGACCTGTTAGAAACCCTTACAATGCACACCACCCGGCGATGTTTTTCAGAAACCTATCCTGCACTGCCACAGCATGTTTCCTGACTTCCACATACTGAACACTCCGTGGCGCTTTTCTCCATCCTACATTGCCAATCACTGCCTATTCTTATTCAGGCCCTCCTATTCACACCACCCCGTGATGTTTTTCTCAATCCTACTAGTGAATGGCCTGTTAGAAACCATTACAAAGCGCACCAGCCCGCGAAGTTCTTCAGAAACCTATCCTACATTGCCACTGCATGTTTCCTGACCTCCCCATGATGACCAACCCGTGGCGCTTTTCTCCATCCTACATTACCACTCACTGCCTATCCTAATTCAGGCCCTCCGATTCACCCAACAACGTGATGTTTTTCTCACTCCTACTAGTGAATGGCCTGTTAGAAACCCTTACAATGCGCACCACCCCGTGATGTTTTTCAGAAACCTATCCTACATTGCCACTGCATGTTTCCTGACCTCCACATGCTGACCAAACCGTATCACTTTGCTCCATCCTATATTGCCTCTCACTGCCTATCCCAATACAGTCCCTCCAATTCACAACACCCCGTGATGGTTTTCTCACTCCTACTAGTGAATGGCGTGTTAGAAACCCTTACAATTCACACGACCCCATGATGTTTTTCAGAAACCTATCCTACATTGCCACTGCATGTTTCCTGACCTCCCCATGCTGACCACCCCGTGGATATTTTCTCCATTCTACAGTGCAACTCACTGCCTGTCCTAATTCAGGCCATCCGATTCAGACCACCCCGTGATGTTTTTCTCACTCCTACTAGTGAATCGCCTGTTACAAACCCTTACAATGCGCACCACCCCGCGATGTTTTTCAGAAACCTATCCTACATGGCCACGGCATGTTTCCTGACCTCCCCATGCTGACCAGCCCGTGGCGCTTTTCTCCATCCTACATTGGCAATCACTGCATATCCTAATTCAGGCCCTTCGATTCACACCAACATGTAATGATTTTCTCACTCCTACTAGTGAATGGCCTGTTAGAAACCCTTACAATGCACACCACCCGGCGATGTTTTTCAGAAACCTATCCTACATTGCCACTCCTTGTTTCCTGACCTCCCCATGCTGACGACCCCGTGTTGCTTTTCTCCATCCAACATTGCCACTCACTGCCTGTCCTAATCCAGGCCCTCCGATTCACACCACTCCATGATGTTTTTCTCACCCCTACTAGTGAATGGCCTGTTAGAAACGCTTACAATGCACCAACCCGCGATCTTTTTCACAAACCTATTCTACATTGCCACTGCATGTTTCCTGACCACCCCATGCTGACCACCCTTGGAGCTTTTCTCCATCCTTCCTTGCGACTCACTGCCTTTCCTAATCCAGGCCCTTCGATTCACACCACTCCGTGACGTTTTTCTCACCCCTACTAGTGAATGGCCTGTTAGAAACCCTTACAATGCACTACCCCGTGATGTTTTTCAGAAACCTGTCCTACATTGCCACTGCATGTTTCCTGACCTCCCCAAACTGACCACCCCGCGGTGCTTTTCTCCATCCTACATTGTCACTCACTGCCTATCCTAATTCAGGCCCTCCATTTCACACCACACGGTTGTGTTTTTCTCACTGCTACTAGTGCATGGCGTGTTAGAAACACTTACAATGCACAACACCCCGAAATATTTTTCAGAAACTTATCCTACATTGCCACTTCATGTTTCCAGACCTCCCCATGCTGAACACCCCGTGGCGCTTTTGTCCATCCTACATTGCCACTCACTGCCTATCCTAATTGAGGCACTCCGATTCACACAACAACGTGATATTTTTCTCACTCCTACTAGTGAATTGGCTGTTAGACACCCTTACAATGCGCACCACCAGGCGATGTTTTTCAGAAACCTATCCTACATTGCCACTGCATGTTTCCTGACCTCCCCATGCGGACCACCACGTATAGCTTTTCTCCATCCTACATTGCCACTCACTGCCTATCCCAATTCAGGCCCCCCGATTCACACCATCCCGTGATGTTTTTCTCACTCCTACTAGTGAATGGCGTGTTAGAAACACTTACAATTCACACGACCCCGCGATGTTTTTCAGAAACCTATCCTACATTGCAACTGCATGTTTCCTGACCTCCCCATGCTGACCACCCCGTGGCCATTTTCTCCATCCTACAGTGCAACTCACTGCATAGCCTAATTCAGGCCTTCCGATTCACACCACCCCATGATGTTTTTCTCACTCCTACTAATGAATGGCCTGTTAGAAACCCTTAAAATGCGCCCCACCCCAGATGTTTTTCAGAAACCTATCCTACATTGCCACTGTATGTTTCCTGACCTCCCCATGCTGACCACCCCGTATAGCTTTTCTGAATTCTACATTGCCACTCACTGACAATCCCAATTCAGGCCCCCCGATTCACACCACCCCGTGATGGTTTTCTCACTCTTTCTAGTGAATGGCGTGTTAGAAACCCTTACAATTCACACGACCCCGTGATTTTTTCAGAAACTTATCGTACATTGCCACTGCATGTTTCCTGACCTCCCAATGATGACCACCCCGTGAACATTTTCTCCATCCTACAGTGCCACTCACTGCCTATCCTAATTCAGGCCCTCCATTTCACACCACACGGTTGTGTTTTTCTCACTGCTACTAGTGCATGGCGTGTTAGAAACACTTACAATGTGCAACACCCCGCAATATTTTTCAGAAACCTATCCTACATTGCCACTGCATGTTTCCAGACCTCCCCATGCTGACGAGCCCATGGCCCTTTTGTCCATCCTACATTGCCACTCACTGCCTATCCTAATTCAGGCCCTCCGATTCACACCACTCCGTGAATTTTTTCTCTCTCTTACTAGTGAATGGCCTGTTAGAAACTCTTACAATGCGCACCACCCCGCGATGTTTTTCAGAATCCTATCCTACATTGCCACTGCATGTTTCCTGACATCCCCATGCTGACCACCCCGTGGCGCTTCTCTCCATCATACATTGCCACTCACTGCCTATCCCAATTCAGGCCCCCCGATTCACACCACCCCGTGATGTTATTCTCACTCCTACTAGTGAATGGCCTGTTAGAAACCCTTAAATTGTGCACCACACCGCGATGTTTTTTAGAAACCTATCCTATATTGCCACTGCATGTTTCCTGTCCTCCCCATGCTGACCACCCCGTATAGCTTTTCTCCATCCTACATTGCCACTCACTGCCTATCCCAATTCAGGCCCCCCGATTCACACCACCCCGTGATGGTTTTCTCACTCCTACTAGTGAATGGCGTGTTAGAAACCCTTACAATTTACACGACCCCGCGATGTTTTTCAGAAACCTATCCTACATTGCCACTGCATGTTTCCTGACCTCTCCATGCTGACCACCCTGTGGCCATTTTCTCCATCCTACAGTGCCACTCACTGCCTATCCTATTTCAGGCCCTCCGATTCACACCACCCCGTGATGTTTTTATCACTCTTACTAGTATATGGGCCTTTAGAAGACGTTACAATGCGCACCACCCCGCAATGTTCTTCAGAAACGTATTCTACATTGCCACTGCATGTTTCCTGACCTCCCCATGCTGACCAGCCCGTGGTGCGTTTCTCCATCCTACATTGCCACTCACTGCCTATGCTAATTCAGGCGCTCCGATTCACACAACAACGTGATATTTTTCTCACTCCTACTAGTGAATTGGCTGTTAGAAACCCTTACAAGGCGCACCACCCCGCGATGTTTTTCAGAAACCTATCCTACATTGCCACTGCATGGTTCCTGACCTCCCCATGCTGACCACCCCGTGGCGCTTTTCTCCATCATACATTGCCACTAACTGCCTATCCCAATTCAGGCCCTCCGATTCACACCACCCCGAGATGTTTTTCTCAGTCCTACTAGTGAATAGCCCGTTAGAAACCCTTAAAATGCGCACCACCCCGCGATGTTTTTCAGAAACCTATCCTACATTGCCACTGCATGTTTCCTGACCTCCCCATGCTGACCACCACGTATAGCTTTTCTCCATCCTACATTGCCACTCACAGCTTATCCCAATTCAAGCCCCCCGATTCACACCACCCCGTGATGGTTTTCTCACTCCTACTAGTGAATGGCGTGTTAGAAACCCTTACAATTCACAGGACCCCGCGATGTTTTTCAGAAACCTATGCCACATTGCCACTGCATGTTTCCTGACCTCCCCATGCTGACCACCCCTTGGCACTTTTCTCAATCCTACATTGCCACTCACTGCCTATCCCAATTCAGGTCCCCCGATTCACACCACCCCGTAATGGTTTTCTGACTCTTACTAGTAAATGGGCCTTTAGAAGACCTTACAATATGCACCACCCCGCGATGTTCTTCAGAAACGTATCCTACATTGCCACTGCATGTTTCCTGACCTCCCCATGCTGACCACCCCGTGGCGCTTTTCTCCATCCTATATTTTCACTCACTGCCTATCCTAATTCAGGCCCTCCGATTCCCACAACAACGTGATGTTTTGCTCACTCCTACTAGTGAATGGCCTGTTAGAAACCCTTACAATTCACACGACCCCGCGATGTTTTTCAGAAACCTATCCTACATTGCCACTGCATGTTTCCTGACCTCCCCATGCTGACCACCCTGAGGCCATTTGCTCCATCCTACAGTGCCACACACTGCCTATCCTATTTCAGGCCCTACGATTCACACCACCCCGTGATGTTTTTATCACTCTTACTAGTAAATGGGCCTGTAGAAGACGTTACAATGCGCACCACCCCGCAGTGTTCTTCAGAAACGTATTCTACATTGCCACTGCATGTTTCCTGACCTCCCCATGCTGACCACCCCGTGGTGCGTTTCTCCATCCTACATTGCCACTCACTGCCTATGCTAATTCAGGCGCTCCGATTCACACAACCACGTGATATTTTTCTCACTCCTACAAGTGAATTGGCTGTTAGAAACCCTTACAAGGCGCACCACCCCGCGATGTTTTTCAGAAACCTATCCTACATTGCCACTGCATGGTTCCTGACCTCCCCATGCTGACCACCCCGTGGCGCTTATCTCCATCATACATTGCCACTCACTGCCTATCCCAATTCAGGCCCTCCGATTCACACCACCCCGAGATGTTTTTCTCAGTCCTACTAGTGAATAGCCTGTTAGAAACCCTTAAAATGCGCACCACCCCGCGATTTTTTTCAGAAACCTATCCTACATTGCCACGGCATGTTTCCTGACCTCCCCATGCTGACCACCACGTATAGCTTTTCTCCATCCTACATTGCCACTCACTGCCTACCCCCATTCAGGCCCCCCGATTAACAACACCCCGTGATGGTTTTCTCACTCCTACTAGTGAATGGCGTGTTAGAAACCCTTACAATTCACAGGACCCCGCGATGTTTTTCAGAAAACTATGCTACATTGCCACTGCATGTTTCCTGACCTCCCCATGCTGACCACCCCTTGGCACTTTTCTCAATCCTACATTGCCAATCACTGCCTATCCCAATTCAGGTCCCCCGATTCCCACCACCCCGTAATGGTTTTCTCACTCTTACTAGTAAATGGGCGTTTAGAAGACCTTACAATATGCACCACCCCGCGATGTTCTTCAGAAACGTATCCTACATTGCCACTGCATGTTTCCTGACCTCCCCATGCTGACCACCCCGTGGCGCTTTTCTCCATCCTATATTGCCACTCACTGCCTATCCTAATTCAGGCCCTCCGATTCCCACAACAACGTGATGTTTTTCTCACTCCTACTAGTGAATGGCCTGTTAGAAACCCTTACAATGCGCAACACCCCGCGATGTTTTTCAGAACCCTATCCTACATTGGCACTGCATGTTGCCTGACCTCCCCATGCAGACCACCCTGTATCGCTTTTCTCCATCCTATATTACCAATCACTGCCTATCCCAATTCATGCCCTCCGATTCACACCACCCCGTGATGGTTTTCTCACTCCTACTAGTGAATGGCCTTTTAGAAACCCTTACAATGCGCACCACCCCACGATGTTTTTGAGAAACATCCTACATTGCCACTGCATGTGTCCTGACCTCCCCATGCTGATCACCCCGTGGCGCTTTTCTCCATCCTACATTGCCACTCACTGCCTATCCTAATTCAGGCCCTCCCATTCACACCACCCCCTGATGTATTTCTCACTCTTACTAGTGAATGGCCTGTTAGATACTCTTACAATGCGCACCACCACGCGATGTTTTTCAGAATCCTATCCTACATTGCTACTGCATGTTTCCTGACGTCCCCATGCTGACCACCCCGTGGCGCTTTTCTCCATCATACATTGCCACTCACTGCCTATTCTAATTCAGGCCCTCCTATTCACACCACCCCGTGATGTTTTTCTCACTCCTACTAGTGAATGGCCTGTTAGAAATCCTTAAAATGAGCACCACCCCGCGATGTTTTTCAGAAACCTATCCTACATTGCCATTGCATGTTTCCTGACATCCCCATGCTGACCACCCCTTGGCGCTTTTCTCCATCCTACATTGCCACTCACTGCCTATCCCAAATCAGGTCACCCGATTCACACCACCCCGTGATGGTTTTCTCACTCTTACTAGTAAATGGGCCTTTAGAAGACCTTACAATGCGCACCACCCCGCGATGTTCTCAGAAACGTATCCTACATTGAAACTGCATGTTTCCAGACCTCCCCATGCTGACCACCCCGTGGCGCTTTTCTCCATCCTATATTGCCACTCACTGCCTATCCTAATTCAGGCCCTCCGATTCACCCAACAACGAGATGTTTTTCTCACTGCTACTAGTGAATGGCCTGTTAGAAACCCTTACAATGCGCACCACCCCGCGATGTTTTCAGAAACCTATCCTACATTGCCACTGCATGTTTCCTGACCTCCACATGCTGACCACACCGTATCGCTTTTCTCCATGCTACATTGCCTCTCAATGCCTATCCCAATACAGGCCCTCCGATTCACAACACCCCGTGATGTTTTTCAGAAAGCTATCCTACATTGGCACTGCATGTTTCCTGACCTCCCCATGCTGACCACCCCGTATCGCTTTTCCACATCCTACATTGCCTCTCACTGCCTATCCCAATTCAGGCCCTCCGATGCACAACACCCTGTGATGGTTTTCTCACTCCTACTAGTGAATGGCGTGTTAGAAACCCTTACAATTCACACGACCCCGCGATGTTTTTCAGAAACGTATCCTACATTGCAACTGCGGGTTTCCTGACCTCCACATGCTGACTAACCCGTGGCCATTTTCTCCATCCTACAGTGCAGGTCACTGCCTTTCCTAATTCAGGCCCACCGATTCACAACACCCCGTGATGTTTTTCTCACTCCTACTAGTGAATGGCCTGTTACAAACCCTTACAATGCGCACCACCCCGCGATGTTTTTCAGAAACCTATCCTACATTGCCACTGCATGTTTCCTGACCTCCCCATGCTGACCACCCCGTGGCCATTTTCTCCATCCTACAGTGCAACTCACTGCCTATCCTAATTCAGGCCCTCCGATTCACACCACCCCGTGATGTTTTTCTCACTCCTACTAGTGAACGGCCTGTTACAAACCCTTACAATGCGCACCACCCGGCGATGCTTTTCAGAAACCTATCCTACTTTGCCACGGCATGTTTCCTGACCTCCCCATGCAGACCATCCCGTGGCGCTTTTCTCCATCCTACATTGCCACTAACTGACAATCCTAATTTAGGCCCTCCAATTCACACCACCCCGTGATGTATTTCTCACTCCTACTAGTGAATGGACTTTTAGAAACCCTTACAATGCGCACCACCCTGCGATGTTTTTCAGAAACCTATCCTACATTTCCACTGCATGTTTCCTGACGTCCCCATGCTGACCACCCCGTGGCGCTTTTCTCCATCCTACATTGCCACTCACTGCCTATGCCAATTCAGGTCCCCCGATTGGCACCACCCCGTGATGGTTTTCTCATGCTTACTAGTAAATGGGCCTTTTGAAGACCTTGCAATGCGCACCACCCCGCGATGTTCTTCAGAAACCTATCCTACATTGCCACTGCATGTTTCCTGACCTCCCCATGCTGACCACCCCGTGGCCATTTTCTCCATCCTACAGTGCAACTCACTGCATAGCCTAATTCAGGCCTTCCGATTCACACCACCCCGTGATGTTTTTCTCACTCCTACTAATGAATGGCCTGTTAGAAACCCTTAAAATGCGCCCCACCCCGCGATGTTTTTCAGAAACCTATCCTACATTGCCTCTGTATGTGTCCTGACCTCCCCATGCTGACCACCCCGTATAGCTTTTCTGAATTCTACATTGCCACTCACTACCAATCCCAATTCAGGCCCCCCAATTCACACCACCCCGTGATGGTTTTCTCACTCTTACTAGTGAATGGCGTGTTAGAAACCCTTACAATTCACACGACCCCGTGATTTTTTCAGAAACCTATCGTATATTGCCACTGCATGTTTCCTGACCTCCCAATGATGACCACCCCGTGGCCATTTTCTCCATCCTACAGTGCCACTCACTGCCTATCCTAATTCAGGCCCTACGATTCACACCAACCCATGAGGTTTTTCTCACTCTAACTAGTAAATGCGCCTTTAGAAGACTTTACAATGAGCACTACCACGCGATGTTCTTCAGAAACGTATCCTACATTGCCACAGCATGTGTCCTGACCTCCCCGTGCTGACCACCCCGTGGCGCTTTTCTCCATTCTACATTGCCACTCACTGCATATCCTAATTCAGGCGCTCCGATTCACACAACAACGTGATGTTTTTCTCACTCCTACTGGTGTATGGCCTGTTAGAAACCCTTACAATGCGCACAACCCCACGATGTTTTTCAGAATCCTATCCTACATTTCTACTGCATGTTTCCTGACGTCCCCATGCTGACCACCCCGTGGCGCTTTTCTCCATCATACATTGCCACTCACTGCCTATTCTAATTCAGGCCCTCCTATTCACACCACCCCGTGAAGTTTTTCTCACTCCTACTACTAAATGGCCTCTTAGAAACCCTTAAAATGAGCACCACCCCGCTATGTTTTTCAGAAACCTAGCCTACATTGCCATTGAATGTTTCCTGATGTCCCCATGCTGACCACCCCTTGGCGCTTTTCTCAATCCTACATTGCCACTCACTGCCTATCCCAATTCAGGTCCCCCGATTCACACCACCCCGTGATGGTTTTCTCACTCTTACTAGTAAATGGGCCTTTAGAAGACCTTACAATGCGCACCACCCCGCGTTGTTCTTCAGAAACGTATCCTACATTGCCACTGCATGTTTCCTGATCTCCCCATACTGACCACCCCGTGGCGCTTTTCTCCATCCTATATTGCCACTCACTGCCTATCCTAATTCAGGCCCTCCGATTCACACAACAACGTGATGTTTTTCTCACTCCTACTAGGGAATGGCCTGTTAGAAACCTTTACAATGCGCAACACCCCGCGATGTTTTTCAGAAACCTATCCTACATTGGCACTGCATGTTTCCTGACCTCCCCATGCTGACCACCCCGTATCGCTTTTCCACATCCTACATTGCCTCTCACTGCCTATCCCAATTCAGGCCCGCCGATTCACAACACCCTGTGATGGTTTTCTCAGTCCTACTAGTGAATGGCGTGTTAGAAACCCTTACAATGCGCACCACCCCGCGATGTTTTTCAGAAACCTATCCTACATTGCCACTGCATGTTTCCTGACCTCCCCATGCTGACCACCCGTGGACATTTTCTCCATCCTACAGTGCAACTCACTGCCTATCCTAATTCAGGCCCTCCGATTCACACCACCCCGTGATGTATTTCTCACTCCTACTAATGAATGGCCTGTTACAAACCCTTACAATGCGCACCACCCGGCGATGCTTTTCAGAAACCTATCCTACTTTGCCACGGCATGTTTCCTGATCTCCCCATGCAGACCACCCCGTGGCGCTTTTCTCCATCCTACATTGCCACTAACTGACAATCCTAATTCAGGCCCTCCGATTGACACCACCCCGTGATGTATTTCTCACTCCTACTAGTGAATGGACTTTTAGAAACCCTTACAATGCGCACCACCCCGCGATGTTTTTCAGAAACCTATCCTACATTGCCACTGCATGTTTCCTGACGTCCCCATGCTGACCACCCCGTGGCGCTTTGCTCCATCCTACATTGCCACTCACTGCCTATGTCAATTCAGGTCCCCCGATTCGCACCACCCCGTGACGGTTTTCTCACTCTTACTAGTAAATGGGCCTTTAGAAGATCTTACAATGCGCACCACCCCACGATGTTCTTCAGAAACATATACTACATTGTCACTGCATGTTTCCTGACCTCCCCATGCTGACCACCCCGTGGCGCTTTTCTCCATCCTACATTACCACTCACTGCCTATCCTAATTCAGGCCCTCCTATTCACCCAACAACGTGATGTTTTTCTCACTGCTACTAGTGAATGGCCTGTTAGAAACCCTTACAATGCGCACCACCCTGCGATGTTTTCAGAAACCTATCCTACATTGCCACTGCATGTTTCCTGACCTCCCCATGCTGACCACCCCTTGGCACTTTTCTCAATCCTACATTGCCAATCACTGCCTATCCCAATTCAGGTCCCCCGATTCCCACCACCCCGTAATGGTTTTCTCACTCTTACTAGTAAATGGGCGTTTAGAAGACCTTACAATATGCACCACCCCGCGATGTTCTTCAGAAACGTATCCTACATTGCCACTGCATGTTTCCTGACCTCCCCATGCTGACCACCCCGTGGCGCTTTTCTCCATCCTATATTGCCACTCACTGCCTATCCTAATTCAGGCCCTCCGATTCCCACAACAACGTGATGTTTTTCTCACTCCTACTAGTGAATGGCCTGTTAGAAACCCTTACAATGCGCAACACCCCGCGATGTTTTTCAGAACCCTATCCTACATTGGCACTGCATGTTGCCTGACCTCCCCATGCAGACCACCCTGTATCGCTTTTCTCCATCCTATATTACCAATCACTGCCTATCCCAATTCATGCCCTCCGATTCACACCACCCCGTGATGGTTTTCTCACTCCTACTAGTGAATGGCCTTTTAGAAACCCTTACAATGCGCACCACCCCACGATGTTTTTGAGAAACATCCTACATTGCCACTGCATGTGTCCTGACCTCCCCATGCTGATCACCCCGTGGCGCTTTTCTCCATCCTACATTGCCACTCACTGCCTATCCTAATTCAGGCCCTCCCATTCACACCACCCCCTGATGTATTTCTCACTCTTACTAGTGAATGGCCTGTTAGATACTCTTACAATGCGCACCACCACGCGATGTTTTTCAGAATCCTATCCTACATTGCTACTGCATGTTTCCTGACGTCCCCATGCTGACCACCCCGTGGCGCTTTTCTCCATCATACATTGCCACTCACTGCCTATTCTAATTCAGGCCCTCCTATTCACACCACCCCGTGATGTTTTTCTCACTCCTACTAGTGAATGGCCTGTTAGAAATCCTTAAAATGAGCACCACCCCGCGATGTTTTTCAGAAACCTATCCTACATTGCCATTGCATGTTTCCTGACATCCCCATGCTGACCACCCCTTGGCGCTTTTCTCCATCCTACATTGCCACTCACTGCCTATCCCAAATCAGGTCACCCGATTCACACCACCCCGTGATGGTTTTCTCACTCTTACTAGTAAATGGGCCTTTAGAAGACCTTACAATGCGCACCACCCCGCGATGTTCTCAGAAACGTATCCTACATTGAAACTGCATGTTTCCAGACCTCCCCATGCTGACCACCCCGTGGCGCTTTTCTCCATCCTATATTGCCACTCACTGCCTATCCTAATTCAGGCCCTCCGATTCACCCAACAACGAGATGTTTTTCTCACTGCTACTAGTGAATGGCCTGTTAGAAACCCTTACAATGCGCACCACCCCGCGATGTTTTCAGAAACCTATCCTACATTGCCACTGCATGTTTCCTGACCTCCACATGCTGACCACACCGTATCGCTTTTCTCCATGCTACATTGCCTCTCAATGCCTATCCCAATACAGGCCCTCCGATTCACAACACCCCGTGATGTTTTTCAGAAAGCTATCCTACATTGGCACTGCATGTTTCCTGACCTCCCCATGCTGACCACCCCGTATCGCTTTTCCACATCCTACATTGCCTCTCACTGCCTATCCCAATTCAGGCCCTCCGATGCACAACACCCTGTGATGGTTTTCTCACTCCTACTAGTGAATGGCGTGTTAGAAACCCTTACAATTCACACGACCCCGCGATGTTTTTCAGAAACGTATCCTACATTGCAACTGCGGGTTTCCTGACCTCCACATGCTGACTACCCCGTGGCCATTTTCTCCATCCTACAGTGCAGGTCACTGCCTTTCCTAATTCAGGCCCACCGATTCACAACACCCCGTGATGTTTTTCTCACTCCTACTAGTGAATGGCCTGTTACAAACCCTTACAATGCGCACCACCCCGCGATGTTTTTCAGAAACCTATCCTACATTGCCACTGCATGTTTCCTGACCTCCCCATGCTGACCACCCCGTGGCCATTTTCTCCATCCTACAGTGCAACTCACTGCCTATCCTAATTCAGGCCCTCCGATTCACACCACCCCGTGATGTTTTTCTCACTCCTACTAGTGAACGGCCTGTTACAAACCCTTACAATGCGCACCACCCGGCGATGCTTTTCAGAAACCTATCCTACTTTGCCACGGCATGTTTCCTGACCTCCCCATGCAGACCATCCCGTGGCGCTTTTCTCCATCCTACATTGCCACTAACTGACAATCCTAATTTAGGCCCTCCAATTCACACCACCCCGTGATGTATTTCTCACTCCTACTAGTGAATGGACTTTTAGAAACCCTTACAATGCGCACCACCCTGCGATGTTTTTCAGAAACCTATCCTACATTTCCACTGAATGTTTCCTGACGTCCCCATGCTGACCACCCCGTGGCGCTTTTCTCCATCCTACATTGCCACTCACTGCCTATGCCAATTCAGGTCACCCGATTGGCACCACCCCGTGATGGTTTTCTCATGCTTACTAGTAAATGGGCCTTTTGAAGACCTTGCAATGCGCACCACCCCGCGATGTTCTTCAGAAACCTATCCTACATTGCCACTGCATGTTTCCTGACCTCCCCATGCTGACCACCCCGTGGCCATTTTCTCCATCCTACAGTGCAACTCACTGCATAGCCTAATTCAGGCCTTCCGATTCACACCACCCCGTGATGTTTTTCTCACTCCTACTAATGAATGGCCTGTTAGAAACCCTTAAAATGCGCCCCACCCCGCGATGTTTTTCAGAAACCTATCCTACATTGCCTCTGTATGTGTCCTGACCTCCCCATGCTGACCACCCCGTATAGCTTTTCTGAATTCTACATTGCCACTCACTACCAATCCCAATCCAGGCCCTCTGATTCACACCACCCCGTGATGTTTTTCTCACTCCTACTAGTGAATGGCCTGTTACAAACCCTTACAATGCGCACCACCCCGCGATGTTTTTCAGAAACCTATCCTACATTGCCACTGCATGTTTCCTGACCTCCCCATGCTGACCACCCCGTGGCCATTTTCTCCATCCTACAGTGCAACTCACTGCCTATCCTAATTCAGGCCCTCCGATTCACACCACCCCGTGATGTTTTTCTCACTCCTACTA
Organism: Cavia porcellus; assembly: GCF_034190915.1. Classification (NCBI taxonomy): domain Eukaryota; kingdom Metazoa; phylum Chordata; class Mammalia; order Rodentia; family Caviidae; genus Cavia; species Cavia porcellus. The sequence continues at coordinate 70,378 of NW_026947800.1, forward strand.
GTGAACGGCCTGTTACAAACCCTTACAATGCGCACCACCCGGCGATGCTTTTCAGAAACCTATCCTACTTTGCCACGGCATGTTTCCTGACCTCCCCATGCAGACCATCCCGTGGCGCTTTTCTCCATCCTACATTGCCACTAACTGACAATCCTAATTTAGGCCCTCCAATTCACACCACCCCGTGATGTATTTCTCACTCCTACTAGTGAATGGACTTTTAGAAACCCTTACAATGCGCACCACCCTGCGATGTTTTTCAGAAACCTATCCTACATTTCCACTGCATGTTTCCTGACGTCCCCATGCTGAACACCCCGTGGCGCTTTTCTCCATCCTACATTGCCACTCACTGCCTATGCCAATTCAGGTCCCCCGATTGGCACCACCCCGTGATGGTTTTCTCATGCTTACTATTAAATGGGCCTTTTGAAGACCTTGCAATGCGCACCAACCCGCGATGTTCTTCAGAAACCTATCCTACATTGCCACTGCATGTTTCCTGACCTCCCCATGCTGACCACCCCGTGGCCATTTTCTCCATCCTACAGTGCAACTCACTGCATAGCCTAATTCAGGCCTTCCGATTCACACCACCCCGTGATGTTTTTCTCACTCCTACTAATGAATGGCCTGTTAGAAACCCTTAAAATGCGCCCCACCCCGCGATGTTTTTCAGAAACCTATCCTACATTGCCTCTGTATGTGTCCTGACCTCCCCATGCTGACCACCCCGTATAGCTTTTCTGAATTCTACATTGACACTCACTACCAATCCCAATTCAGGCCCCCCAATTCACACCACCCCGTGATGGTTTTCTCACTCTTACTAGTGAATGGCGTGTTAGAAACCCTTACAATTCACACGACCCCGTGATTTTTTCAGAAACCTATCGTATATTGCCACTGCATGTTTCCTGACCTCCCAATGATGACCACCCCGTGGCCATTTTCTCCATCCTACAGTGCCACTCACTGCCTATCCTAATTCAGGCCCTACGATTCACACCAACCCATGAGGTTTTTCTCACTCTAACTAGTAAATGCGCCTTTAGAAGACTTTACAATGAGCACTACCACGCGATGTTCTTCAGAAACGTATCCTACATTGCCACAGCATGTGTCCTGACCTCCCCGTGCTGACCACCCCGTGGCGCTTTTCTCCATTCTACATTGCCACTCACTGCCTATCCTAATTCAGGCGCTCCGATTCACACAACAACGTGATGTTTTTCTCACTCCTACTGGTGTATGGCCTGTTAGAAACCCTTACAATGCGCACAACCCCACGATGTTTTTCAGAATCCTATCCTACATTTCTACTGCATGTTTCCTGAAGTCCCCATGCTGACCACCCCGTGGCGCTTTTCTCCATCATACATTGCCACTCACTGCCTATTCTAATTCAGGCCCTCCTATTCACACCACCCCGTGAAGTTTTTCTCACTCCTACTACTAAATGGCCTCTTAGAAACCCTTAAAATGAGCACCACCCCGCTATGTTTTTCAGAAACCTATCCTACATTGCCATTGAATGTTTCCTGATGTCCCCATGCTGACCACCCCTTGGCGCTTTTCTCAATCCTACATTGCCACTCACTGCCTATCCCAATTCAGGTCCCCCGATTCACACCACCCCGTGATGGTTTTCTCACTCTTACTAGTAAATGGGCCTTTAGAAGACCTTACAATGCGCACCACCCCGCGTTGTTCTTCAGAAACGTATCCTACATTGCCACTGCATGTTTCCTGATCTCCCCATACTGACCACCCCGTGGCGCTTTTCTCCATCCTATATTGCCACTCACTGCCTATCCTAATTCAGGCCCTCCGATTCACACAACAACGTGATGTTTTTCTCACTCCTACTAGGGAATGGCCTGTTAGAAACCCTTACAATGCGCAACACCCCGCGATGTTTTTCAGAAACCTATCCTACATTGGCACTGCATGTTTCCTGACCTCCCCATGCTGACCACCCCGTATCGCTTTTCCACATCCTACATTGCCTCTCACTGCCTATCCCAATTCAGGCCCGCCGATTCACAACACCCTGTGATGGTTTTCTCAGTCCTACTAGTGAATGGCGTGTTAGAAACCCTTACAATGCGCACCACCCCGCGATGTTTTTCAGAAACCTATCCTACATTGCCACTGCATGTTTCCTGACCTCCCCATGCTGACCACCCGTGGACATTTTCTCCATCCTACAGTGCAACTCACTGCCTATCCTAATTCAGGCCCTCCGATTCACACCACCCCGTGATGTATTTCTCACTCCTACTAATGAATGGCCTGTTACAAACCCTTACAATGCGCACCACCCGGCGATGCTTTTCAGAAACCTATCCTACTTTGCCACGGCATGTTTCCTGATCTCCCCATGCAGACCACCCCGTGGCGCTTTTCTCCATCCTACATTACCACTAACTGACAATCCTAATTCAGGCCCTCCGATTGACACCACCCCGTGATGTATTTCTCACTCCTACTAGTGAATGGACTTTTAGAAACCCTTACAATGCGCACCACCCCGCGATGTTTTTCAGAAACCTATCCTACATTGCCACTGCATGTTTCCTGACGTCCCCATGCTGACCACCCCGTGGCGCTTTTCTCCATCCTACATTGCCACTCACTGCCTATGTCAATTCAGGTCCCCCGATTCGCACCACCCCGTGACGGTTTTCTCACTCTTACTAGTAAATGGGCCTTTAGAAGATCTTACAATGCGCACCACCCCACGATGTTCTTCAGAAACATATACTACATTGTCACTGCATGTTTCCTGACCTCCCCATGCTGACCACCCCGTGGCGCTTTTCTCCATCCTACATTACCACTCACTGCCTATCCTAATTCAGGCCCTCCTATTCACCCAACAACGTGATGTTTTTCTCACTGCTACTAGTGAATGGCCTGTTAGAAACCCTTACAATGCGCACCACCCTGCGATGTTTTCAGAAACCTATCCTACATTGCCACTGCATGTTTCCTGACCTCCACATGCTGACCACACCGTATCGCTTTTCTCCATCCTACATTGCCTCTCACTGCCTATCCCAATACAAGCCCTCCGATTCACAACACGCCGTGATGGTTTTCTCACTCGTACTAATGAATGGCGTGTTAGAAACCCTTACAATTCACACGACCCCGCGATGTTTTTCAGAAACCTATCCTACATTGCCACTGCATGTTTCCTGACCTCCCATGCTGACCACCCTGTGGCCATTTTCTCCATCCTACAGTGCAACTCATTGCCTATCCTAATTCAGGCCATCCAATTCACACCACCCCGTGATGGTTTTCTCACTCTTACTAGTAAATGGGCCTTTAGAAGATCTTACAATGAGCACTACCACGCGATGTTCTTCAGAAACGTATCCTACATTGCCACTGCATGTGTCCTGACCTCCCCGTGCTGACCACCCCGTAGCGCTTTTCTCCATTCTACATTGCCACTCACTGCCTATCCTAATTCAGGCGCTCCGATTCACACAACAACGTGATGTTTTTCTCACTCCTACTGGTGAATGGCCTGTTAGAAACCCTTACAATGCGCACAACCCCACGATGTTTTTCAGAATCCTATCCTACATTTCTACTGCATGTTTCCTGACGTCTCCATGCTGACCACCCCGTGGCGCTTTTCTCCATCATACATTGCCACTCACTGCCTATTCTAATTCAGGCCCTCCTATTCACACCACCCCGTGAAGTTTTCCTCACTCCTACTAGTGAATGGCCTGTTAGAAACCCTTAAAATGAGCACCACCCCGCGATGTTTTTCAGAAACCTATCCTACATTGCCATTGCATGTTTCCTGACGTCCCCATGCTGACCACCCCTTGGCGCTTTTCTCAATCCTACATTGCCACGCACTGCTTATCCTAATTCAGGCCCTCTGATTCACACCACCCCGTGATGTTTTTCTCACTCCTACTAGTGAATGGCTTGTTAGAAACCCTTACAATGCGCACCACCCTGCGATGTTTTTCAGAAACCAATCCTACATTGCCACAGCATGTTTCCTGACCTCCCCATGCTGACCACCCCGTGGCGCTTTTCTCCATCCTACATTGCCAATCACTGCCTATCCCAATTCAGGCCCTCTGATTGACACCTTCCAGTGATGTTCTTCTCACTCCTACTAGTGAATGGCTTGTTAGAAACCCTTACAATGCGCACCACCCTGCGATGTTTTTCAGAAACCAATCCTACATTGCCACAGCATGTTTCCTGACCTCCCCATGCTGACCACCCCGTGGCGCTTTTCACCATCCTACATTGACACTCACTGCCTATCCTTATTCACACTCTCCGATTCACAACATCCCGTGATATTTTTTTCAATCCTACTAGTGAATGGCGTATTAGAAACCCTTACAATGCACTACCACGCGATGTTTTTCAGACACCTGTCCTACATTGCCACTGCATGTTTCCGGAGCTCCCCATGCTGACAACCCCGTGGCCCTTTTCTCCATCCTACTTTGCCACTCACTGCCTATCCTAATCCAGGCCCTCCGATTCACACCACTCCGTTATGTTTTTCTCACCCCTACTAGTGAATGGCCTGTTAGAAACCCTTACAATGCACTACCCCGCGATGTTTTTCAGAAACCTGTCCTACATTGCCACTGCATGTTTCCTGACCTCCCCAAGCTGACCACCCAATGGCGCTTTTCTCCATCCTACATTGCCACTCACTGCCTATCCTAATTCAGGCCCTTCGATTCACACCACACGGTGATGTTTTTCTCACTGCTACTAGTGCATGGCGTGTTAGAAACCCTTACAATGTGCAACACCACGCAATGATTTTCAGAAACCTATCCTACATTGCCACTGCATGTTTCCTGACCTCCCCATGCTGACCAGCCCTTGGTACTTTTGTCCATCCTACATTGCCACTCACTGCCTATCCTAATTCAGGCCCTCCGATTCACACCACCCAGTGAATTTCTTCTCACTCTTACTAGTGAATGGCTTGTTATAAACTCTTACCATGCGCACCACCCCGCGTTTTTTTTCAGAATCATATCCTACATTGCCAATGCATGTTTCCTGACGTCCCCATGCTGACAACCCCATGGCGCTTTTCTCCATCCTACATTGCCACTCACTCCCTATCCCAATTCAGGCCCTCCGATTCACACCACCCAGTGATGATTTTCTCACTCCTACTAGTGAATGGCCTGTTAGAAACCCTTAAATTGAGCACCACCCCGCGATGTTTTTCAGAAACCAATCCTATATTGCCACTGCATGTTTCCTGACCTCCCCATGCTGACCACCCCGTATAGCTTTTCTCCATCCTACATTACCACTCACTGCCTATACCAATTCAGGTCCCCCGCTTCACAACACCCCGTGATTTTTTTCTCACTCTTACTAGTAAATGGGCCTTTAGAAGACCTTACAATGTGCACCACCCCGCAATATTCTTCAGAAACCTATCCAACATTGCCACAGCATGTTTCCTGACCTCCACATGCTGACCACCCCGTGGCGCTTTTCTCCATCCTACATATTCACTCACTGCCTATCCTAATTCAGGCCCTTCGATTCACACCGACCCGTGATGATTTTCTCACACCTACTAGCGAATGGCCTGTTAGAAACCCTTACAATGCACACCACCCAGCAATGTTTTCAGAAACCTATCCTACATTGCCACTGCATGTTTCCTGACCTCCCCATGCTGACCACCCCGTGGTGCTTTTCTCCATCCTACATTTTCACTCACTGCCTATCCTAATTCAGGCCCTTCGATTCACACCGAACCGTGATGATTTTCTCACTCCTACTAGCGAATGGCCTGTTAGAAACCCTTACAATGCACACCACCCAGCAATGTTTTCAGAAACCTATCCTACATTGCCACTGCATGTTTCCTGACCTCCCCATGCTGAACACCCCATGGCGCTTTTCTCCATCCTACATTGCCACGCACTGCCTATCCTAATTCAGGCCCTCCGATTCGCACCACCCCGTGATGTTTTTCTCACTCCTACTAGTGAATGGATTGTTAGAAACCCTTTCAATGCGCACCACCCCGCGATGTTTTTCAGAAACCTATCCTACATTGCCCCTGCATGTTTCCTGACCTCCCCATGCTGACCACCCCGTGGTGCTTTTCTCCATCCTACATTGCCACTCAGTGCCTATCCTAATCCAGGCCCTCCGATTCACAGCACTCCGTGATGTTTTTCTCACCCCTCCTAGTGAATGGCATGTTAGAAACCCTTACAGTGCACTACCCCGCGATGTTTTTCCAGAAACCTGTCCAACATTGCAACTGCATGTTTCCTGACCTCCCCTAGCTGACCACACCATGGCACTTACTCCATCCTATATTGAAACTCACTGCCTATTCTAATTCAGGCCCTAAGATTCACACCAACCCGTGATATTTTTCTCACTCCTACTAGTGAATGGCCTGTTAGAAACGCTTACAATTCATACCACCCCGCGATGCTTTTCAGAAACCTATCCTACATTGCCACTGTATGTTTCCTGACCTGCCCATGCTGACCACCCCGTATAGCTTTTCTCCATCCTACATTGCCACTGACTAATATCCCCATTCAGGCCCCCCGATTCACACCACCCCGTGATGGTTTTCTCACTCCTACTAGTGAATGGCGTGTTAGAAACCCTTACAATTCACACGACCCCGCGATTTTTTTCAGAAACCTATCCTATATTGTCACTGCATGTTTCCTGACCTCCCCATGCTGACCACCCCGTGGCGCTTTTCTCCATCCTATATTGCCACTCACTGCCTATCCTAATTCAGGCCCTCCGATTCCCACAACAACGTGATGTTTTTCTCACTCCTACTAGTGAATGGCCTGTTAGAAACCCTTACAATGCGCAACACCCCGCGATGTTTTTCAGAACCCTATCCTACATTGGCACTGCATGTTGCCTGACCTCCCCATGCAGACCACCCTGTATCGCTTTTCTCCATCCTATATTACCAATCACTGCCTATCCCAATTCATGCCCTCCGATTCACACCACCCCGTGATGGTTTTCTCACTCCTACTAGTGAATGGCCTTTTAGAAACCCTTACAATGCGCACCACCCCACGATGTTTTTGAGAAACATATCCTACATTGCCACTGCATGTGTCCTGACCTCCCCATGCTGATCACCCCGTGGCGCTTTTCTCCATCCTACATTGCCACTCACTGCCTATCCTAATTCAGGCCCTCCCATTCACACCACCCCCTGATGTATTTCTCACTCTTACTAGTGAATGGCCTGTTAGATACTCTTACAATGCGCACCACCACGCGATGTTTTTCAGAATCCTATCCTACATTGCTACTGCATGTTTCCTGACGTCCCCATGCTGACCACCCCGTGGCGCTTTTCTCCATCATACATTGCCACTCACTGCCTATTCTAATTCAGGCCCTCCTATTCACACCACCCCGTGATGTTTTTCTCACTCCTACTAGTGAATGGCCTGTTAGAAATCCTTAAAATGAGCACCACCCCGCGATGTTTTTCAGAAACCTATCCTACATTGCCATTGCATGTTTCCTGACATCCCCATGCTGACCACCCCTTGGCGCTTTTCTCCATCCTACATTGCCACTCACTGCCTATCCCAAATCAGGTCACCCGATTCACACCACCCCGTGATGGTTTTCTCACTCTTACTAGTAAATGGGCCTTTAGAAGACCTTACAATGCGCACCACCCCGCGATGTTCTCAGAAACGTATCCTACATTGGAACTGCATGTTTCCAGACCTCCCCATGCTGACCACCCCGTGGCGCTTTTCTCCATCCTATATTGCCACTCACTGCCTATCCTAATTCAGGCCCTCTGATTCACCCAACAACGAGATGTTTTTCTCACTGCTACTAGTGAATGGCCTGTTAGAAACCCTTACAATGCGCACCACCCCGCGATGTTTTCAGAAACCTATCCTACATTGCCACTGCATGTTTCCTGACCTCCACATGCTGACCACACCGTATCGCTTTTCTCCATGCTACATTGCCTCTCAATGCCTATCCCAATACAGGCCCTCCGATTCACAACACCCCGTGATGTTTTTCAGAAAGCTATCCTACATTGGCACTGCATGTTTCCTGACCTCCCCATGCTGACCACCCCGTATCGCTTTTCCACATCCTACATTGCCTCTCACTGCCTATCCCAATTCAGGCCCTCCGATGCACAACACCCTGTGATGGTTTTCTCACTCCTACTAGTGAATGGCGTGTTAGAAACCCTTACAATTCACACGACCCCGCGATGTTTTTCAGAAACGTATCCTACATTGCAACTGCGGGTTTCCTGACCTCCACATGCTGACTACCCCGTGGCCATTTTCTCCATCCTACAGTGCAGGTCACTGCCTTTCCTAATTCAGGCCCACCGATTCACAACACCCCGTGATGTTTTTCTCACTCCTACTAGTGAATGGCCTGTTACAAACCCTTACAATGCGCACCACCCCGCGATGTTTTTCAGAAACCTATCCTACATTGCCACTGCATGTTTCCTGACCTCCCCATGCTGACCACCCCGTGGCCATTTTCTCCATCCTACAGTGCAACTCACTGCCTATCCTAATTCAGGCCCTCCGATTCACACCACCCCGTGATGTTTTTCTCACTCCTACTAGTGAATGGCCTGTTACAAACCCTTACAATGCGCACCACCCGGCGATGCTTTTCAGAAACCTATCCTACTTTGCCACGGCATGTTTCCTGACCTCCCCATGCAGACCATCCCGTGGCGCTTTTCTCCATCCTACATTGCCACTAACTGACAATCCTAATTTAGGCCCTCCAATTCACACCACCCCGTGATGTATTTCTCACTCCTACTAGTGAATGGACTTTTAGAAACCCTTACAATGCGCACCACCCTGCGATGTTTTTCAGAAACCTATCCTACATTTCCACTGCATGTTTCCTGACGTCCCCATGCTGACCACCCCGTGGCGCTTTTCTCCATCCTACATTGCCACTCACTGCCTATGCCAATTCAGGTCCCCCGATTGGCACCACCCCGTGATGGTTTTCTCATGCTTACTATTAAATGGGCCTTTTGAAGACCTTGCAATGCGCACCAACCCGCGATGTTCTTCAGAAACCTATCCTACATTGCCACTGCATGTTTCCTGACCTCCCCATGCTGACCACCCCGTGGCCATTTTCTCCATCCTACAGTGCAACTCACTGCATAGCCTAATTCAGGCCTTCCGATTCACACCACCCCGTGATGTTTTTCTCACTCCTACTAATGAATGGCCTGTTAGAAACCCTTAAAATGCGCCCCACCCCGCGATGTTTTTCAGAAACCTATCCTACATTGCCTCTGTATGTGTCCTGACCTCCCCATGCTGACCACCCCGTATAGCTTTTCTGAATTCTACATTGACACTCACTACCAATCCCAATTCAGGCCCCCCAATTCACACCACCCCGTGATGGTTTTCTCACTCTTACTAGTGAATGGCGTGTTAGAAACCCTTACAATTCACACGACCCCGTGATTTTTTCAGAAACCTATCGTATATTGCCACTGCATGTTTCCTGACCTCCCAATGATGACCACCCCGTGGCCATTTTCTCCATCCTACAGTGCCACTCACTGCCTATCCTAATTCAGGCCCTACGATTCACACCAACCCATGAGGTTTTTCTCACTCTAACTAGTAAATGCGCCTTTAGAAAACTTTACAATGAGCACTACCACGCGATGTTCTTCAGAAACGTATCCTACATTGCCACAGCATGTGTCCTGACCTCCCCGTGCTGACCACCCCGTGGCGCTTTTCTCCATTCTACATTGCCACTCACTGCCTATCCTAATTCAGGCGCTCCGATTCACACAACAACGTGATGTTTTTCTCACTCCTACTGGTGTATGGCCTGTTAGAAACCCTTACAATGCGCACAACCCCACGATGTTTTTCAGAATCCTATCCTACATTTCTACTGCATGTTTCCTGAAGTCCCCATGCTGACCACCCCGTGGCGCTTTTCTCCATCATACATTGCCACTCACTGCCTATTCTAATTCAGGCCCTCCTATTCACACCACCCCGTGAAGTTTTTCTCACTCCTACTACTAAATGGCCTCTTAGAAACCCTTAAAATGAGCACCACCCCGCTATGTTTTTCAGAAACCTATCCTACATTGCCATTGAATGTTTCCTGATGTCCCCATGCTGACCACCCCTTGGCGCTTTTCTCAATCCTACATTGCCACTCACTGCCTATCCCAATTCAGGTCCCCCGATTCACACCACCCCGTGATGGTTTTCTCACTCTTACTAGTAAATGGGCCTTTAGAAGACCTTACAATGCGCACCACCCCGCGTTGTTCTTCAGAAACGTATCCTACATTGCCACTGCATGTTTCCTGATCTCCCCATACTGACCACCCCGTGGCGCTTTTCTCCATCCTATATTGCCACTCACTGCCTATCCTAATTCAGGCCCTCCGATTCACACAACAACGTGATGTTTTTCTCACTCCTACTAGGGAATGGCCTGTTAGAAACCCTTACAATGCGCAACACCCCGCGATGTTTTTCAGAAACCTATCCTACATTGGCACTGCATGTTTCCTGACCTCCCCATGCTGACCACCCCGTATCGCTTTTCCACATCCTACATTGCCTCTCACTGCCTATCCCAATTCAGGCCCGCCGATTCACAACAGCCTGTGATGGTTTTCTCAGTCCTACTAGTGAATGGCGTGTTAGAAACCCTTACAATGCGCACCACCCCGCGATGTTTTTCAGAAACCTATCCTACATTGCCACTGCATGTTTCCTGACCTCCCCATGCTGACCACCCGTGGACATTTTCTCCATCCTACAGTGCAACTCACTGCCTATCCTAATTCAGGCCCTCCGATTCACACCACCCCGTGATGTATTTCTCACTCCTACTAATGAATGGCCTGTTACAAACCCTTACAATGCGCACCACCCGGCGATGCTTTTCAGAAACCTATCCTACTTTGCCACGGCATGTTTCCTGATCTCCCCATGCAGACCTCCCCGTGGCGCTTTTCTCCATCCTACATTACCACTAACTGACAATCCTAATTCAGGCCCTCCGATTGACACCACCCCGTGATGTATTTCTCACTCCTACTAGTGAATGGACTTTTAGAAACCCTTACAATGCGCACCACCCCGCGATGTTTTTCAGAAACCTATCCTACATTGCCACTGCATGTTTCCTGACGTCCCCATGCTGACCACCCCGTGGCGCTTTTCTCCATCCTACATTGCCACTCACTGCCTATGTCAATTCAGGTCCCCCGATTCGCACCACCCCGTGACGGTTTTCTCACTCTTACTAGTAAATGGGCCTTTAGAAGATCTTACAATGAGCACTACCACGCGATGTTCTTCAGAAACGTATCCTACATTGCCACTGCATGTGTCCTGACCTCCCCGTGCTGACCACCCCGTAGCGCTTTTCTCCATTCTAAATTGCCACTCACTGCCTATCCTAATTCAGGCGCTCCGATTCACACAACAACGTGATGTTTTTCTCACTCCTACTGGTGAATGGCCTGTTAGAAACCCTTACAATGCGCACAACCCCACGATGTTTTTCAGAATCCTATCCTACATTTCTACTGCATGTTTCCTGACGTCCCCATGCTGACCACCCCGTGGCGCTTTTCTCCATCATACATTGCCACTCACTGCCTATTCTAATTCAGGCCCTCCTATTCACACCACCCCGTGAAGTTTTCCTCACTCCTACTAGTGAATGGCCTGTTAGAAACCCTTAAAATAAGCACCACCCCGCGATGTTTTTCAGAAACCTATCCTACATTGCCATTGCATGTTTCCTGACGTCCCCATGCTGACCACCCCTTGGCGCTTTTCTCAATCCTACATTGCCACTCACTGCCTATCCCAATTCAGGTCCCCCGATTCACACCACCCCGTGATGGTTTTCTCACTCTTAATAGTAAATGGGCCTTTAGAAGACCTTACAATGCGCACCACCCCGGGATGTTCTTCAGAAACATATCCTACATTGTCACTGCATGTTTCCTGACCTCCCCATGCTGACCACCCCGTGGCGCTTTTCTCCATCCTACATTACCACTCTCTGCCTATACTAATTCAGGCCCTCCGATTCACCCAACAACGAGATGTTTTTCTCACTGCTACTAGTGAATGGCCTGTTAGAAACCCTTACAATGCGCACCACCCTGCGATGTTTTCAGAAACCTATCCTACATTGCCACTGCATGTTTCCTGACCTCCACATGCTGACCACACCGTATCACTTTTCTCCATACTACATTGCCTCTCACTGCCTATCCCAATACAGGCCCTCCAATTCACAACACCCCGTGATGGTTTTCTCACTCCTACTAGTGAATGGCGTGTTAGAAACCCTTACAATTCACACGACCCCGCGATGTTTTTCAGAAACCTATCCTACATTGCCACTGCATGTTTCCTGACCTCCCATGCTGACCACCCTGTGGCCATTTTCTCCATCCTACAGTGCAACTCACTGCCTATCCTAATTCAGGCCATCCGATTCACACCACCCCGTGATGGTTTTCTAACTCTTACTAGTAAATGGGCCTTTAGAAGACCTTACAATGAGCACTACCACGTGATGTTCTTCAGAAACATATACTACATTGTCACTGCATGTTTCCTGACCTCCCCATGCTGACCACCCCGTGGTGCTTTTCTCCATCCTACATTACCACTCACTGCCTATCCTAATTCAGGCCCTCTGATTCACCCAACAACGTGATGTTTTTCTCACTGCTACTAGTGAATGGCCTGTTAGAAACCCTTACAATGCGCACCACTCCGCGATGTTTTCAGAAACCTATCCTACATTGCCACTGCATGTTTCCTGACCTCCACATGCTGACCACACCGTATCACTTTTCTCCATCCTACATTGCCACTCACTGCCTATCATAATCCAGGCCCTCCCATTCACTCCACTCCGTGATGTTTTTCTCACCCCTACTAGTGAATGGCCTGTTAGAAACCCTTACAATGCACTACCCCGCGATGTTTTTCAGAAACCTATGCTACATTGCCACAGCATGTTTCCTGACCTCCCCATGCTGACCACCCCGTGGCGCTTTTCTCCATCCTACATTGCCACTCACTGCCTATCCTAATTCAGGCACTCCGATTCACACAACAACGTGATATGTTTCTCATTCCTACTGGTGAATGGCCTGTTAGAAACCTTACAATTCCCACCACCCCACGATGTTTTTCAGAAACCTATCCTACATTGCCACTGCATGTTTCCTGACCTCCCCATGCTGACCACCCCGTGGCGCTTTTCTGCATCCTACATTGCCACTCATTGCCTATCCCAAATCATGCCCACCGATTCACAGCACCCCGTGATGGTTTTCTCACTCCTACTAGTGAATGGCGTGTTAGAAACCCTTACAATGCACACCACCCCGCGATGTTTTTCAGAAACCTATCCTACATTGCCACTGCATGTGTCCTGTCCTACACATGCTGACCACCCCGTGGTGCTTTTCTCCATGCTACATTGCCACTCACAGCCTGTCCTAATTCAGGCCCTCCGATTCACACCACCCCGTGCTGTTTTTCGCACTCCTAGTAGTGAATGGCCTGTTAGAAACCCTTACAATCCGCACCACCCCTTGATGTTTTTCAGAATCCTATCCTACATTGCTACAGCATGTTTCCTGACCTCCCCATTCTGACCAGCCCATGGCGCTTTTCTCCATCCTACATTGTCACTCACTGCCTATCCTAATTCAGGCCCTTCGATTCACACCAACCCGTGATGATTTTCTCACTCCTACTAGTGAATGACCTGTTAGAAACCCTTACAATGCACACCACCCGGCGATGTTTTTCAGAAACCTATCCTGCACTGCCACAGCATGTTTCCTGACTTCCACATACTGAACACTCCGTGGCGCTTTTCTCCATCCTACATTGCCAATCACTGCCTATTCTTATTCAGGCCCTCCTATTCACACCACCCCGTGATGTTTTTCTCAATCCTACTAGTGAATGGCCTGTTAGAAACCATTACAAAGCGCACCAGCCCGCGAAGTTCTTCAGAAACCTATCCTACATTGCCACTGCATGTTTCCTGACCTCCCCATGATGACCACCCCGTGGCGCTTTTCTCCATCCTACATTACCACTCACTGCCTATCCTAATTCAGGCCCTCCGATTCACCCAACAACGTGATGTTTTTCTCACTCCTACTAGTGAATGGCCTGTTAGAAACCCTTACAATGCGCACCACCCCGTGATGTTTTTCAGAAACCTATCCTACATTGCCACTGCATGTTTCCTGACCTCCACATGCTGACCAAACCGTATCACTTTGCTCCATCCTATATTGCCTCTCACTGCCTATCCCAATACAGTCCCTCCAATTCACAACACCCCGTGATGGTTTTCTCACTCCTACTAGTGAATGGCGTGTTAGAAACCCTTACAATTCACACGACCCCATGATGTTTTTCAGAAACCTATCCTACATTGCCACTGCATGTTTCCTGACCTCCCCATGCTGACCACCCCGTGGATATTTTCTCCATTCTACAGTGCAACTCACTGCCTGTCCTAATTCAGGCCATCCGATTCAGACCACCCCGTGATGTTTTTCTCACTCCTACTAGTGAATCGCCTGTTACAAACCCTTACAATGCGCACCACCCCGCGATGTTTTTCAGAAACCTATCCTACATGGCCACGGCATGTTTCCTGACCTCCCCATGCTGACCAGCCCGTGGCGCTTTTCTCCATCCTACATTGGCAATCACTGCATATCCTAATTCAGGCCCTTCGATTCACACCAACATGCAATGATTTTCTCACTCCTACTAGTGAATGGCCTGTTAGAAACCCTTACAATGCACACCACCCGGCGATGTTTTTCAGAAACCTATCCTACATTGCCACTCCATGTTTCCTGCCCTCCCCATGCTGACGACCCCGTGTTGCTTTTCTCCATCCAACATTGCCACTCACTGCCTGTCCTAATCCAGGCCCTCCGATTCACACCACTCCATGATGTTTTTCTCACCCCTACTAGTGAATGGCCTGTTAGAAACGCTTACAATGCACCAACCCGCGATCTTTTTCACAAACCTATCCTACATTGCCACTGCATGTTTCCTGACCACCCCATGCTGACCACCCTTGGAGCTTTTCTCCATCCTTCCTTGCGACTCACTGCCTTTCCTAATCCAGGCCCTTCGATTCACACCACTCCGTGACGTTTTTCTCACCCCTACTAGTGAATGGCCTGTTAGAAACCCTTACAATGCACTACCCCGTGATGTTTTTCAGAAACCTGTCCTACATTGCTACTGCATGTTTCCTGACCTCCCCATGCTGACCACCCCGTGGATATTTTCTCCATTCTACAGTGCAACTCACTGCCTGTCCTAATTCAGGCCATCCGATTCAGACCACCCCGTGATGTTTTTCTCACTCCTACTAGTGAATCGCCTGTTACAAACCCTTACAATGCGCACCACCCCGCGATGTTTTTCAGAAACCTATCCTACATGGCCACGGCATGTTTCCTGACCTCCCCATGCTGACCAGCCCGTGGCGCTTTTCTCCATCCTACATTGGCAATCACTGCATATCCTAATTCAGGCCCTTCGATTCACACCAACATGTAATGATTTTCTCACTCCTACTAGTGAATGGCCTGTTAGAAACCCTTACAATGCACACCACCCCGCGATGTTTTTCAGAAACCTATCCTACATGGCCACGGCATGTTTCCTGTAGTCCCCATGCTGACCACCCCGTGGCGCTTTTCTCCGTCCTACATTGCCACTCACTGCCTGTCTTAATTCAGGCCCTCCGATTCACACCACCCCGTGATGTTTTTCTCGCTCCTACTAGTGAATGGCCTCTTAGAAACCCTTACAATGCGCACAACCCCGTGATTTTTTTTCACAAACCTATCCTACATTGCCACTTCAAGTTTCCTGACCTCCCCATTCTTTCCACCCCGTGGCGCTTTTCTCCATCCTACATTGCCAATCACTGCCTATCCCAATTCAGGCCCTCCGATTCACATGACCCCGTGATGTTTATCTCACTCCTACTAGTGAATGGCCGGTTAGAAACCCTTAAAATGCGAACCACCCTGCTATGTTTTCAGAAAACTATCCTACATTGCCATTGCATGTTTCCTGACCTCCCCATGCTGACCACCCCGTGACGCATTTCTCCATCCTACAATGCCACTCACTACCTATCCGAATTCAGGACCTCCGATTCACACCACCCAGGGATGTTTTTCTCACTCCTACTAGTGAATGTCGTGTTAGAAACCCTTACAATTCACACGACCCCGCGATGTTTTTCAGAAACCTATCCTACATTGCCACTGCATGTTTCCTGACTTCCCCATGCTGACCACCCCGTGGCCATTTTCTCCATCCTACAGTGCCACTCACTGCCTATCCCAATTCAGGCCGTACGATTCACACCACCCCGAGATGTTTTTCCCACTCCTACTAGTGAATGGCCTGTTAGAAGCCCTTACAATGCGCACCACCCAACGATGTTTTCAGAAACATATCCTACATTGCCACTGCATGTGTCCTGACCTCCCCATGCTGACGACCCCGTGGACCTTTTCTCCATCCTATATTGCCACTCACTGCCTATCCTAATTCAGGCCCTCCGATTCACACCACCGCGTAATGATTTTCTCACTCCTACTAGTGAATGTCCTGTTAGAAACCCTTACAATGCGCACCACCCGTCGATGTTTTTCAGAAACCTATCCTACATTGCAACTGCATGTTTCCTGGTCTCCCCATGGTGAACACACCGTGGCGCTTTTCTCCATCCTACATTGCCACTCACTGCCTTTCCTAATTCAGGCCCTCCTATTCACACCACCCCGTGAAGATTTTCTCATTCCTACTAGTGAAAGGCCTGTTAGAAACCCGTACGATCCGCACCACCCCGCGATGTTTTTCAGAAACCTATCCTACATAGCCACTGCATGTTTCCTGACCTCCCCATGATGACCACCCCGTGGCGCTTTTCTCCATCCTACATTGCCCCTCACTGCCTACCCCAGTTCAGGCACTCCGATTCAAACCACCCCGTGATGTTTTTCTCACTCCTAGTAGTGAATAGCCTGTTAGAAACCCTTACAATGCGCACCACCCCGAAATGCTTTTCAGAAACCTATCCTACATTGCCACTGCACGTTTCCTGACTTCCCCATGCTGACCACTCGGTGGCGCTTTTCTCCATCCTACATTGCCACTCACTGCCTATCCCAATTCAGGTCCCCCGATTCACACCACCATGTGATGTTTTTCTCACTGTTACTAGTAAATGGGCCTTTAGAAGACCTTACTATGCGCACCACCCAACGATGTTTTTCAGAAACATACCATACATTGCCACTGCATGTTTCCTGAGCTCCCCATGCTGACCACCCCGTGTCGCTTTTCTCCATGCTGCATTGCCACGCACTGCTTATCCTAATTCATTCCCTCCGATTCACACTACCCCGTGATATTTTTCTCACTCCTACTAGTGAATGGCCTGTTAGAAACGCTTACAATGCACTACCCCGCGATGTTTTTCAGATACCTAACCTACATTGCCACAGCATGTTTCCTGACCTCCCCATGCTGACCACCCCGTGGCGCTTTTCTCCATGCTACATTGCCACGCACTGCTTATCCTAATTCAGGCCCTCTGATTCACACCACCCCGTGATGTTTTTCTCACTCCTACTTGTGAATGGCCTGTTAGAAACCCTTACAATGCGTACCACCCCGCGATGTTTTTCAGAAACCTATCATACATTGCCACTGCATGTTTCCTGACCTCCCCATGCTGACCACCCGGTGGCGCTTTTCTCCATCCTACATTGCCAATCACTGCCTATCCCAATTCAGGCCCTCTGATTGACACCTTCCAGTGATGTTCTTCTCACTCCTACTAGTGAATGGCTTGTTAGAAACCCTTACAATGCGCACCACCCTGCGATGTTTTTCAGAAACCAATCCTACATTGCCACAGCATGTTTCCTGACCTCCCCATGCTGACCACCCCGTGGCGCTTTTCACCATCCTACATTGACACTCACTGCCTATCCTTATTCACACTCTCCGATTCACAACATCCCGTGATATTTTTTTCAATCCTACTAGTGAATGGCGTATTAGAAACCCTTACAATGCACTACCACGCGATGTTTTTCAGACACCTGTCCTACATTGCCACTGCATGTTTCCGGAGCTCCCCATGCTGACAACCCCGTGGCGCTTTTCTCCATCATACATTGCCACTCACTGCCTATTCTAATTCAGGCCCTCCTATTCACACCACCCCGTGATGTTTTTCTCACTCCTACTAGTGAATGGCCTGTTAGAAATCCTTAAAATGAGCACCACCCCGCGATGTTTTTCAGAAACCTATCCTACATTGCCATTGCATGTTTCCTGACCACCCCATGCTGACCACCCCTTGGCGCTTTTCTCCATCCTACATTGCCACTCACTGCCTATCCCAAATCAGGTTACCCGATTCACACCACCCCGTGATGGTTTTCTCACTCTTACTAGTAAATGGGCCTTTAGAAGACCTTACAATGCGCACCACCCCGCGATGTTCTCAGAAACGTATCCTACATTGGAACTGCATGTTTCCAGACCTCCCCATGCTGACCACCCCGTGGCGCTTTTCTCCATCCTATATTGCCACTCACTGCCTATCCTAATTCAGGCCCTCCGATTCCCCCAACAACGAGATGTTTTTCTCACTGCTACTAGTGAATGGCCTGTTAGAAACCCTTACAATGCGCACCACCCCGCGATGTTTTCAGAAACCTATCCTACATTGCCACTGCATGTTTCCTGACCTCCACATGCTGACCACACCGTATCACTTTTCTCCATGCTACATTGCCTCTCAATGCCTATCCCAATACAGGCCCTCCGATTCACAACACCCCGTGATGTTTTTCAGAAAGCTATCCTACATTGGCACTGCATGTTTCCTGACCTCCCCATGCTGACCACCCCGTATCGCTTTTCCACATCCTACATTGCCTCTCACTGCCTATCCCAATTCAGGCCCTCCGATGCACAACACCCTGTGATGGTTTTCTCACTCCTACTAGTGAATGGCGTGTTAGAAACCCTTACAATTCACACGACCCCGCGATGTTTTTCAGAAACCTATCCTACATTGCCACTGCATGTTTCCTGACCTCCCATGCTGACCACCCTGTGGCCATTTTCTCCATCCTACAGTGCAACTCACTGCCTATCCTAATTCAGGCCATCCGATTCACACCACCCCGTGATGGTTTTCTAACTCTTACTAGTAAATGGGCCTTTAGAACACCTTACAATGAGCACTACCACGTGATGTTCTTCAGAAACATATACTACATTGTCACTGCATGTTTCCTGACCTCCCCATGCTGACCACCCCGTGGCGCTTTTCTCCATCCTACATTACCACTCACTGCCTATCCTAATTCAGGCCCTCTGATTCACCCAACAACGTGATGTTTTTCTCACTGCTACTAGTGAATGGCCTGTTAGAAACCCTTACAATGCGCACCACCCCGCGATGTTTTCAGAAACCTATCCTACATTGCCACTGCATGTTTCCTGACCTCCACATGCTGACCACACCGTATCACTTTTCTCCATCCTACATTGCCACTCACTGCCTATCATAATCCAGGCCGTCCCATTCACTCCACTCCGTGATGTTTTTCTCACCCCTACTAGTGAATGGCCTGTTAGAAACCCTTACAATGCACTACCCCGCGATGTTTTTCAGAAACCTATGCTACATTGCCACAGCAAGTTTCCTGACCTCCCCATGCTGACCACCCCGTGGCGCTTTTCTCCATCCTACATTGCCACTCACTGCCTATCCTAATTCAGGCTCTCCGATTCACACAACAACGTGATATGTTTCTCATTCCTACTGGTGAATGGCCTGTTAGAAACCTTACAATTCCCACCACCCCACGATGTTTTTCAGAAACCTATCCTACATTGCCACTGCATGTTTCCTGACCTCCCCATGCTGACCACCCCGTGGCGCTTTTCTGCATCCTACATTGCCACTCATTGCCTATCCCAAATCATGCCCACCGATTCACAGCACCCCGTGATGGTTTTCTCACTCCTACTAGTGAATGGCGTGTTAGAAACCCTTACAATGCACACCACCCCGCGATGTTTTTCAGAAACCTATCCTACATTGCCACTGCATGTGTCCTGTCCTACACATGCTGACCACCCCGTGGTGCTTTTCTCCATGCTACATTGCCACTCACAGCCTGTCCTAATTCAGGCCCTCCGATTCACACCACCCCGTGCTGTTTTTCGCACTCCTAGTAGTGAATGGCCTGTTAGAAACCCTTACAATCCGCACCACCCCTTGATGTTTTTCAGAATCCTATCCTACATTGCTACAGCATGTTTCCTGACCTCCCCATTCTGATCACCCCATGGCGCTTTTCTCCATCCTACATTGTCACTCACTGCCTATCCTAATTCAGGCCCTTCGATTCACACCAACCCGTGATGATTTTCTCACTCCTACTAGTGAATGACCTGTTAGAAACCCTTACAATGCACACCACCCGGCGATGTTTTTCAGAAACCTATCCTGCACTGCCACAGCATGTTTCCTGACTTCCACATACTGAACACTCCGTGGCGCTTTTCTCCATCCTACATTGCCAATCACTGCCTATTCTTATTCAGGCCCTCCTATTCACACCACCCCGTGATGTTTTTCTCAATCCTACTAGTGAATGGCCTGTTAGAAACCATTACAAAGCGCACCAGCCCGCGAAGTTCTTCAGAAACCTATCCTACATTGCCACTGCATGTTTCCTGACCTCCCCATGATGACCAACCCGTGGCGCTTTTCTCCATCCTACATTACCACTCACTGCCTATCCTAATTCAGGCCCTCCGATTCACCCAACAACGTGATGTTTTTCTCACTCCTACTAGTGAATGGCCTGTTAGAAACCCTTACAATGCGCACCACCCCGTGATGTTTTTCAGAAACCTATCCTACATTGCCACTGCATGTTTCCTGACCTCCACATGCTGACCAAACCGTATCACTTTGCTCCATCCTATATTGCCTCTCACTGCCTATCCCAATACAGTCCCTCCAATTCACAACACCCCGTGATGGTTTTCTCACTCCTACTAGTGAATGGCGTGTTAGAAACCCTTACAATTCACACGACCCCATGATGTTTTTCAGAAACCTATCCTACATTGCCACTGCATGTTTCCTGACCTCCCCATGCTGACCACCCCGTGGATATTTTCTCCATTCTACAGTGCAACTCACTGCCTGTCCTAATTCAGGCCATCCGATTCAGACCACCCCGTGATGTTTTTCTCACTCCTACTAGTGAATCGCCTGTTACAAACCCTTACAATGCGCACCACCCCGCGATGTTTTTCAGAAACCTATCCTACATGGCCACGGCATGTTTCCTGACCTCCCCATGCTGACCAGCCCGTGGCACTTTTCTCCATCCTACATTGGCAATCACTGCATATCCTAATTCAGGCCCTTCGATTCACACCAACATGTAATGATTTTCTCACTCCTACTAGTGAATGGCCTGTTAGAAACCCTTACAATGCACACCACCCGGCGATGTTTTTCAGAAACCTATCCTACATTGCCACTCCTTGTTTCCTGACCTCCCCATGCTGACGACCCCGTGTTGCTTTTCTCCATCCAACATTGCCACTCACTGCCTGTCCTAATCCAGGCCCTCCGATTCACACCACTCCATGATGTTTTTCTCACCCCTACTAGTGAATGGCCTGTTAGAAACGCTTACAATGCACCAACCCGCGATCTTTTTCACAAACCTATCCTACATTGCCACTGCATGTTTCCTGACCACCCCATGCTGACCACCCTTGGAGCTTTTCTCCATCCTTCCTTGCGACTCACTGCCTTTCCTAATCCAGGCCCTTCGATTCACACCACTCCGTGACGTTTTTCTCACCCCTACTAGTGAATGGCCTGTTAGAAACCCTTACAATGCACTACCCCGTGATGTTTTTCAGAAACCTGTCCTACATTGCCACTGCATGTTTCCTGACCTCCCCAAACTGACCACCCCGCGGTGCTTTTCTCCATCCTACATTGTCACTCATTGCCTATCCTAATTCAGGCCCTCCATTTCACACCACACGGTTGTGTTTTTCTCACTGCTACTAGTGCATGGCGTGTTAGAAACACTTACAATGCACAACACCCCGAAATATTTTTCAGAAACTTATCCTACATTGCCACTGCATGTTTCCAGACCTCCCCATGCTGAACACCCCGTGGCGCTTTTGTCCATCCTACATTGCCACTCACTGCCTATCCTAATTGAGGCACTCCGATTCACACAACAACGTGATATTTTTCTCACTCCTACTAGTGAATTGGCTGTTAGACACCCTTACAATGCGCACCACCAGGCGATGTTTTTCAGAAACCTATCCTACATTGCCACTGCATGTTTCCTGACCTCCCCATGCGGACCACCACGTATAGCTTTTCTCCATCCTACATTGCCACTCACTGCCTATCCCAATTCAGGCCCCCCGATTCACACCATCCCGTGATGTTTTTCTCACTCCTACTAGTGAATGGCGTGTTAGAAACACTTACAATTCACACGACCCCGCGATGTTTTTCAGAAACCTATCCTACATTGCAACTGCATGTTTCCTGACCTCCCCATGCTGACCACCCCGTGGCCATTTTCTCCATCCTACAGTGCAACTCACTGCATAGCCTAATTCAGGCCTTCCGATTCACACCAACCCATGATGTTTTTCTCACTCCTACTAATGAATGGCCTGTTAGAAACCCTTAAAATGCGCCCCACCCCAGATGTTTTTCAGAAACCTATCCTACATTGCCACTGTATGTTTCCTGACCTCCCCATGCTGACCACCCCGTATAGCTTTTCTGAATTCTACATTGCCACTCACTGACAATCCCAATTCAGGCCCCCCGATTCACACCACCCCGTGATGGTTTTCTCACTCTTTCTAGTGAATGGCGTGTTAGAAACCCTTACAATTCACACGACCCCGTGATGTTTTTCAGAAACCTGTCCTACATTGCCACTGCATGTTTCCTGACCTCCCCAAACTGACCACCCCGCGGTGCTTTTCTCCATCCTACATTGTCACTCACTGCCTATCCTAATTCAGGCCCTCCATTTCACACCACACGGTTGTGTTTTTCTCACTGCTACTAGTGCATGGCGTGTTAGAAACACTTACAATGTGCAACACCCCGCAATATTTTTCAGAAACCTATCCTACATTGCCACTGCATGTTTCCAGACCTCCCCATGCTGACGAGCCCATTGCCCTTTTGTCCATCCTACATTGCCACTCACTGCCTATCCTAATTCAGGCCCTCCGATTCACACCACCCCGTGAATTTTTTCTCTCTCTTACTAGTGAATGGCCTGTTAGAAACTCTTACAATGCGCACCACCCCGCGATGTTTTTCAGAATCCTATCCTACATTGCCACTGCATGTTTCCTGACATCCCCATGCTGACCACCCCGTGGCGCTTCTCTCCATCATACATTGCCACTCACTGCCTATCCCAATTCAGGCCCCCCGATTCACACCACCCCGTGATGTTATTCTCACTCCTACTAGTGAATGGCCTGTTAGAAACCCTTAAATTGTGCACCACACCGCGATGTTTTTTAGAAACCTATCCTATATTGCCACTGCATGTTTCCTGTCCTCCCCATGCTGACCACCCCGTATAGCTTTTCTCCATCCTACATTGCCACTCACTGCCTATCCCAATTCAGGCCCCCCGATTCACACCACCCCGTGATGGTTTTCTCACTCCTACTAGTGAATGGCGTGTTAGAAACCCTTACAATTTACACGACCCCGCGATGTTTTTCAGAAACCTATCCTACATTGCCACTGCATGTTTCCTGACCTCTCCATGCTGACCACCCTGTGGCCATTTTCTCCATCCTACAGTGCCACTCACTGCCTATCCTATTTCAGCCCCTACGATTCACACCACCCCGTGATGTTTTTATCACTCTTACTAGTATATGGGCCTTTAGAAGACGTTACAATGCGCACCACCCCGCAATGTTCTTCAGAAACGTATTCTACATTGCCACTGCATGTTTCCTGACCTCCCCATGCTGACCAGCCCGTGGTGCGTTTCTCCATCCTACATTGCCACTCACTGCCTATGCTAATTCAGGCGCTCCGATTCACACAACAACGTGATATTTTTCTCACTCCTACTAGTGAATTGGCTGTTAGAAACCCTTACAAGGCGCACCACCCCGCGATGTTTTTCAGAAACCTATCCTACATTGCCACTGCATGGTTCCTGACCTCCCCATGCTGACCACCCCGTGGCGCTTTTCTCCATCATACATTGCCACTAACTGCCTATCCCAATTCAGGCCCTCCGATTCACACCACCCCGAGATGTTTTTCTCAGTCCTACTAGTGAATAGCCCGTTAGAAACCCTTAAAATGCGCACCACCCCGCGATGTTTTTCAGAAACCTATCCTACATTGCCACTGCATGTTTCCTGACCTCCCCATGCTGACCACCACGTATAGCTTTTCTCCATCCTACATTGCCACTCACAGCCTATCCCAATTCAAGCCCCCCGATTCACACCACCCCGTGATGGTTTTCTCACTCCTACTAGTGAATGGCGTGTTAGAAACCCTTACAATTCACAGGACCCCGCGATGTTTTTCAGAAACCTATGCCACATTGCCACTGCATGTTTCCTGACCTCCCCATGCTGACCACCCCTTGGCACTTTTCTCAATCCTACATTGCCACTCACTGCCTATCCCAATTCAGGTCCCCCGATTCACACCACCCCGTAATGGTTTTCTGACTCTTACTAGTAAATGGGCCTTTAGAAGACCTTACAATATGCACCACCCCGCGATGTTCTTCAGAAACGTATCCTACATTGCCACTGCATGTTTCCTGACCTCCCCATGCTGACCACCCCGTGGCGCTTTTCTCCATCCTATATTTTCACTCACTGCCTATCCTAATTCAGGCCCTCCGATTCCCACAACAACGTGATGTTTTGCTCACTCCTACTAGTGAATGGCCTGTTAGAAACCCTTACAATTCACACGACCCCGCGATGTTTTTCAGAAACCTATCCTACATTGCCACTGCATGTTTCCTGACCTCCCCATGCTGACCACCCTGAGGCCATTTGCTCCATCCTACAGTGCCACACACTGCCTATCCTATTTCAGGCCCTACGATTCACACCACCCCGTGATGTTTTTATCACTCTTACTAGTAAATGGGCCTGTAGAAGACGTTACAATGCGCACCACCCCGCAGTGTTCTTCAGAAACGTATTCTACATTGCCACTGCATGTTTCCTGACCTCCCCATGCTGACCACCCCGTGGTGCGTTTCTCCATCCTACATTGCCACTCACTGCCTATGCTAATTCAGGCGCTCCGATTCACACAACCACGTGATATTTTTCTCACTCCTACAAGTGAATTGGCTGTTAGAAACCCTTACAAGGCGCACCACCCCGCGATGTTTTTCAGAAACCTATCCTACATTGCCACTGATGGTTCCTGACCTCCCCATGCTGACCACCCCGTGGCGCTTATCTCCATCATACATTGCCACTCACTGCCTATCCCAATTCAGGCCCTCCGATTCACACCACCCCGAGATGTTTTTCTCAGTCCTACTAGTGAATAGCCTGTTAGAAACCCTTAAAATGCGCACCACCCCGCGATTTTTTTCAGAAACCTATCCTACATTGCCACGGCATGTTTCCTGACCTCCCCATGCTGACCACCACGTATAGCTTTTCTCCATCCTACATTGCCACTCACTGCCTATCCCCATTCAGGCCCCCCGATTAACAACACCCCGTGATGGTTTTCTCACTCCTACTAGTGAATGGCGTGTTAGAAACCCTTACAATTCACAGGACCCCGCGATGTTTTTCAGAAAACTATGCTACATTGCCACTGCATGTTTCCTGACCTCCCCATGCTGACCACCCCTTGGCACTTTTCTCAATCCTACATTGCCAATCACTGCCTATCCCAATTCAGGTCCCCCGATTCCCACCACCCCGTAATGGTTTTCTCACTCTTACTAGTAAATGGGCGTTTAGAAGACCTTACAATATGCACCACCCCGCGATGTTCTTCAGAAACGTATCCTACATTGCCACTGCATGTTTCCTGACCTCCCCATGCTGACCACCCCGTGGCGCTTTTCTCCATCCTATATTGCCACTCACTGCCTATCCTAATTCAGGCCCTCCGATTCCCACAACAACGTGATGTTTTTCTCACTCCTACTAGTGAATGGCCTGTTAGAAACCCTTACAATGCGCAACACCCCGCGATGTTTTTCAGAACCCTATCCTACATTGGCACTGCATGTTGCCTGACCTCCCCATGCAGACCACCCTGTATCGCTTTTCTCCATCCTATATTACCAATCACTGCCTATCCCAATTCATGCCCTCCGATTCACACCACCCCGTGATGGTTTTCTCACTCCTACTAGTGAATGGCCTTTTAGAAACCCTTACAATGCGCACCACCCCACGATGTTTTTGAGAAACATCCTACATTGCCACTGCATGTGTCCTGACCTCCCCATGCTGATCACCCCGTGGCGCTTTTCTCCATCCTACATTGCCACTCACTGCCTATCCTAATTCAGGCCCTCCCATTCACACCACCCCCTGATGTATTTCTCACTCTTACTAGTGAATGGCCTGTTAGATACTCTTACAATGCGCACCACCACGCGATGTTTTTCAGAATCCTATCCTACATTGCTACTGCATGTTTCCTGACGTCCCCATGCTGACCACCCCGTGGCGCTTTTCTCCATCATACATTGCCACTCACTGCCTATTCTAATTCAGGCCCTCCTATTCACACCACCCCGTGATGTTTTTCTCACTCCTACTAGTGAATGGCCTGTTAGAAATCCTTAAAATGAGCACCACCCCGCGATGTTTTTCAGAAACCTATCCTACATTGCCATTGCATGTTTCCTGACATCCCCATGCTGACCACCCCTTGGCGCTTTTCTCCATCCTACATTGCCACTCACTGCCTATCCCAAATCAGGTCACCCGATTCACACCACCCCGTGATGGTTTTCTCACTCTTACTAGTAAATGGGCCTTTAGAAGACCTTACAATGCGCACCACCCCGCGATGTTCTCAGAAACGTATCCTACATTGAAACTGCATGTTTCCAGACCTCCCCATGCTGACCACCCCGTGGCGCTTTTCTCCATCCTATATTGCCACTCACTGCCTATCCTAATTCAGGCCCTCCGATTCACCCAACAACGAGATGTTTTTCTCACTGCTACTAGTGAATGGCCTGTTAGAAACCCTTACAATGCGCACCACCCCGCGATGTTTTCAGAAACCTATCCTACATTGCCACTGCATGTTTCCTGACCTCCACATGCTGACCACACCGTATCGCTTTTCTCCATGCTACATTTCCTCTCAATGCCTATCCCAATACAGGCCCTCCGATTCACAACACCCCGTGATGTTTTTCAGAAAGCTATCCTACATTGGCACTGCATGTTTCCTGACCTCCCCATGCTGACCACCCCGTATCGCTTTTCCACATCCTACATTGCCTCTCACTGCCTATCCCAATTCAGGCCCTCCGATGCACAACACCCTGTGATGGTTTTCTCACTCCTACTAGTGAATGGCGTGTTAGAAACCCTTACAATTCACACGACCCCGCGATGTTTTTCAGAAACGTATCCTACATTGCAACTGCGGGTTTCCTGACCTCCACATGCTGACTACCCCGTGGCCATTTTCTCCATCCTACAGTGCAGGTCACTGCCTTTCCTAATTCAGGCCCACCGATTCACAACACCCCGTGATGTTTTTCTCACTCCTACTAGTGAATGGCCTGTTACAAACCCTTACAATGCGCACCACCCCGCGATGTTTTTCAGAAACCTATCCTACATTGCCACTGCATGTTTCCTGACCTCCCCATGCTGACCACCCCGTGGCCATTTTCTCCATCCTACAGTGCAACTCACTGCCTATCCTAATTCAGGCCCTCCGATTCACACCACCCCGTGATGTTTTTCTCACTCCTACTAGTGAACGGCCTGTTACAAACCCTTACAATGCGCACCACCCGGCGATGCTTTTCAGAAACCTATCCTACTTTGCCACGGCATGTTTCCTGACCTCCCCATGCAGACCATCCCGTGGCGCTTTTCTCCATCCTACATTGCCACTAACTGACAATCCTAATTTAGGCCCTCCAATTCACACCACCCCGTGATGTATTTCTCACTCCTACTAGTGAATGGACTTTTAGAAACCCTTACAATGCGCACCACCCTGCGATGTTTTTCAGAAACCTATCCTACATTTCCACTGCATGTTTCCTGACGTCCCCATGCTGACCACCCCGTGGCGCTTTTCTCCATCCTACATTGCCACTCACTGCCTATGCCAATTCAGGTCCCCCGATTGGCACCACCCCGTGATGGTTTTCTCATGCTTACTAGTAAATGGGCCTTTTGAAGACCTTGCAATGCGCACCACCCCGCGATGTTCTTCAGAAACCTATCCTACATTGCCACTGCATGTTTCCTGACCTCCCCATGCTGACCACCCCGTGGCCATTTTCTCCATCCTACAGTGCAACTCACTGCATAGCCTAATTCAGGCCTTCCGATTCACACCACCCCGTGATGTTTTTCTCACTCCTACTAATGAATGGCCTGTTAGAAACCCTTAAAATGCGCCCCACCCCGCGATGTTTTTCAGAAACCTATCCTACATTGCCTCTGTATGTGTCCTGACCTCCCCATGCTGACCACCCCGTATAGCTTTTCTGAATTCTACATTGCCACTCACTACCAATCCCAATTCAGGCCCCCCAATTCACACCACCCCGTGATGGTTTTCTCACTCTTACTAGTGAATGGCGTGTTAGAAACCCTTACAATTCACACGACCCCGTGATTTTTTCAGAAACCTATCGTATATTGCCACTGCATGTTTCCTGACCTCCCAATGATGACCACCCCGTGGCCATTTTCTCCATCCTACAGTGCCACTCACTGCCTATCCTAATTCAGGCCCTACGATTCACACCAACCCATGAGGTTTTTCTCACTCTAACTAGTAAATGCGCCTTTAGAAGACTTTACAATGAGCACTACCACGCGATGTTCTTCAGAAACGTATCCTACATTGCCACAGCATGTGTCCTGACCTCCCCGTGCTGACCACCCCGTGGCGCTTTTCTCCATTCTACATTGCCACTCACTGCATATCCTAATTCAGGCGCTCCGATTCACACAACAACGTGATGTTTTTCTCACTCCTACTGGTGTATGGCCTGTTAGAAACCCTTACAATGCGCACAACCCCACGATGTTTTTCAGAATCCTATCCTACATTTCTACTGCATGTTTCCTGACGTCCCCATGCTGACCACCCCGTGGCGCTTTTCTCCATCATACATTGCCACTCACTGCCTATTCTAATTCAGGCCCTCCTATTCACACCACCCCGTGAAGTTTTTCTCACTCCTACTACTAAATGGCCTCTTAGAAACCCTTAAAATGAGCACCACCCCGCTATGTTTTTCAGAAACCTATCCTACATTGCCATTGAATGTTTCCTGATGTCCCCATGCTGACCACCCCTTGGCGCTTTTCTCAATCCTACATTGCCACTCACTGCCTATCCCAATTCAGGTCCCCCGATTCACACCACCCCGTGATGGTTTTCTCACTCTTACTAGTAAATGGGCCTTTAGAAGACCTTACAATGCGCACCACCCCGCGTTGTTCTTCAGAAACGTATCCTACATTGCCACTGCATGTTTCCTGATCTCCCCATACTGACCACCCCGTGGCGCTTTTCTCCATCCTATATTGCCACTCACTGCCTATCCTAATTCAGGCCCTCCGATTCACACAACAACGTGATGTTTTTCTCACTCCTACTAGGGAATGGCCTGTTAGAAACCCTTACAATGCGCAACACCCCGCGATGTTTTTCAGAAACCTATCCTACATTGGCACTGCATGTTTCCTGACCTCCCCATGCTGACCACCCCGTATCGCTTTTCCACATCCTACATTGCCTCTCACTGCCTATCCCAATTCAGGCCCGCCGATTCACAACACCCTGTGATGGTTTTCTCAGTCCTACTAGTGAATGGCGTGTTAGAAACCCTTACAATGCGCACCACCCCGCGATGTTTTTCAGAAACCTATCCTACATTGCCACTGCATGTTTCCTGACCTCCCCATGCTGACCACCCGTGGACATTTTCTCCATCCTACAGTGCAACTCACTGCCTATCCTAATTCAGGCCCTCCGATTCACACCACCCCGTGATGTATTTCTCACTCCTACTAATGAATGGCCTGTTACAAACCCTTACAATGCGCACCACCCGGCGATGCTTTTCAGAAACCTATCCTACTTTGCCACGGCATGTTTCCTGATCTCCCCATGCAGACCACCCCGTGGCGCTTTTCTCCATCCTACATTGCCACTAACTGACAATCCTAATTCAGGCCCTCCGATTGACACCACCCCGTGATGTATTTCTCACTCCTACTAGTGAATGGACTTTTAGAAACCCTTACAATGCGCACCACCCCGCGATGTTTTTCAGAAACCTATCCTACATTGCCACTGCATGTTTCCTGACGTCCCCATGCTGACCACCCCGTGGCGCTTTTCTCCATCCTACATTGCCACTCACTGCCTATGTCAATTCAGGTCCCCCGATTCGCACCACCCCGTGACGGTTTTCTCACTCTTACTAGTAAATGGGCCTTTAGAAGATCTTACAATGCGCACCACCCCACGATGTTCTTCAGAAACATATACTACATTGTCACTGCATGTTTCCTGACCTCCCCATGCTGACCACCCCGTGGCGCTTTTCTCCATCCTACATTACCACTCACTGCCTATCCTAATTCAGGCCCTCCTATTCACCCAACAACGTGATGTTTTTCTCACTGCTACTAGTGAATGGCCTGTTAGAAACCCTTACAATGCGCACCACCCTGCGATGTTTTCAGAAACCTATCCTACATTGCCACTGCATGTTTCCTGACCTCCCCATGCTGACCACCCCTTGGCACTTTTCTCAATCCTACATTGCCAATCACTGCCTATCCCAATTCAGGTCCCCCGATTCCCACCACCCCGTAATGGTTTTCTCACTCTTACTAGTAAATGGGCGTTTAGAAGACCTTACAATATGCACCACCCCGCGATGTTCTTCAGAAACGTATCCTACATTGCCACTGCATGTTTCCTGACCTCCCCATGCTGACCACCCCGTGGCGCTTTTCTCCATCCTATATTGCCACTCACTGCCTATCCTAATTCAGGCCCTCCGATTCCCACAACAACGTGATGTTTTTCTCACTCCTACTAGTGAATGGCCTGTTAGAAACCCTTACAATGCGCAACACCCCGCGATGTTTTTCAGAACCCTATCCTACATTGGCACTGCATGTTGCCTGACCTCCCCATGCAGACCACCCTGTATCGCTTTTCTCCATCCTATATTACCAATCACTGCCTATCCCAATTCATGCCCTCCGATTCACACCACTCCGTGATGGTTTTCTCACTCCTACTAGTGAATGGCCTTTTAGAAACCCTTACAATGCGCACCACCCCACGATGTTTTTGAGAAACATCCTACATTGCCACTGCATGTGTCCTGACCTCCCCATGCTGATCACCCCGTGGCGCTTTTCTCCATCCTACATTGCCACTCACTGCCTATCCTAATTCAGGCCCTCCCATTCACACCACCCCCTGATGTATTTCTCACTCTTACTAGTGAATGGCCTGTTAGATACTCTTACAATGCGCACCACCACGCGATGTTTTTCAGAATCCTATCCTACATTGCTACTGCATGTTTCCTGACGTCCCCATGCTGACCACCCCGTGGCGCTTTTCTCCATCATACATTGCCACTCACTGCCTATTCTAATTCAGGCCCTCCTATTCACACCACCCCGTGATGTTTTTCTCACTCCTACTAGTGAATGGCCTGTTAGAAATCCTTAAAATGAGCACCACCCCGCGATGTTTTTCAGAAACCTATCCTACATTGCCATTGCATGTTTCCTGACATCCCCATGCTGACCACCCCTTGGCGCTTTTCTCCATCCTACATTGCCACTCACTGCCTATCCCAAATCAGGTCACCCGATTCACACCACCCCGTGATGGTTTTCTCACTCTTACTAGTAAATGGGCCTTTAGAAGACCTTACAATGCGCACCACCCCGCGATGTTCTCAGAAACGTATCCTACATTGAAACTGCATGTTTCCAGACCTCCCCATGCTGACCACCCCGTGGCGCTTTTCTCCATCCTATATTGCCACTCACTGCCTATCCTAATTCAGGCCCTCCGATTCACCCAACAACGAGATGTTTTTCTCACTGCTACTAGTGAATGGCCTGTTAGAAACCCTTACAATGCGCACCACCCCGCGATGTTTTCAGAAACCTATCCTACATTGCCACTGCATGTTTCCTGACCTCCACATGCTGACCACACCGTATCGCTTTTCTCCATGCTACATTGCCTCTCAATGCCTATCCCAATACAGGCCCTCCGATTCACAACACCCCGTGATGTTTTTCAGAAAGCTATCCTACATTGGCACTGCATGTTTCCTGACCTCCCCATGCTGACCACCCCGTATCGCTTTTCCACATCCTACATTGCCTCTCACTGCCTATCCCAATTCAGGCCCTCCGATGCACAACACCCTGTGATGGTTTTCTCACTCCTACTAGTGAATGGCGTGTTAGAAACCCTTACAATTCACACGACCCCGCGATGTTTTTCAGAAACGTATCCTACATTGCAACTGCGGGTTTCCTGACCTCCACATGCTGACTACCCCGTGGCCATTTTCTCCATCCTACAGTGCAGGTCACTGCCTTTCCTAATTCAGGCCCACCGATTCACAACACCCCGTGATGTTTTTCTCACTCCTACTAGTGAATGGCCTGTTACAAACCCTTACAATGCGCACCACCCCGCGATGTTTTTCAGAAACCTATCCTACATTGCCACTGCATGTTTCCTGACCTCCCCATGCTGACCACCCCGTGGCCATTTTCTCCATCCTACAGTGCAACTCACTGCCTATCCTAATTCAGGCCCTCCGATGCACACCACCCCGTGATGTTTTTCTCACTCCTACTAGTGAACGGCCTGTTACAAACCCTTACAATGCGCACCACCCGGCGATGCTTTTCAGAAACCTATCCTACTTTGCCACGGCATGTTTCCTGACCTCCCCATGCAGACCATCCCGTGGCGCTTTTCTCCATCCTACATTGCCACTAACTGACAATCCTAATTTAGGCCCTCCAATTCACACCACCCCGTGATGTATTTCTCACTCCTACTAGTGAATGGACTTTTAGAAACCCTTACAATGCGCACCACCCTGCGATGTTTTTCAGAAACCTATCCTACATTTCCACTGCATGTTTCCTGACGTCCCCATGCTGACCACCCCGTGGCGCTTTTCTCCATCCTACATTGCCACTCACTGCCTATGCCAATTCAGGTCCCCCGATTGGCACCACCCCGTGATGGTTTTCTCATGCTTACTAGTAAATGGGCCTTTTGAAGACCTTGCAATGCGCACCACCCCGCGATGTTCTTCAGAAACCTATCCTACATTGCCACTGCATGTTTCCTGACCTCCCCATGCTGACCACCCCGTGGCCATTTTCTCCATCCTACAGTGCAACTCACTGCATAGCCTAATTCAGGCCTTCCGATTCACACCACCCCGTGATGTTTTTCTCACTCCTACTAATGAATGGCCTGTTAGAAACCCTTAAAATGCGCCCCACCCCGCGATGTTTTTCAGAAACCTATCCTACATTGCCTCTGTATGTGTCCTGACCTCCCCATGCTGACCACCCCGTATAGCTTTTCTGAATTCTACATTGCCACTCACTACCAATCCCAATTCAGGCCCCCCAATTCACACCACCCCGTGATGGTTTTCTCACTCTTACTAGTGAATGGCGTGTTAGAAACCCTTACAATTCACACGACCCCGTGATTTTTTCAGAAACCTATCGTATATTGCCACTGCATGTTTCCTGACCTCCCAATGATGACCACCCCATGGCCATTTTCTCCATCCTACAGTGCCACTCACTGCCTATCCTAATTCAGGCCCTACGATTCACACCAACCCATGAGGTTTTTCTCACTCTAACTAGTAAATGCGCCTTTAGAAGACTTTACAATGAGCACTACCACGCGATGTTCTTCAGAAACGTATCCTACATTGCCACAGCATGTGTCCTGACCTCCCCGTGCTGACCACCCCGTGGCGCTTTTCTCCATTCTACATTGCCACTCACTGCATATCCTAATTCAGGCGCTCCGATTCACACAACAACGTGATGTTTTTCTCACTCCTACTGGTGTATGGCCTGTTAGAAACCCTTACAATGCGCACAACCCCACGATGTTTTTCAGAATCCTATCCTACATTTCTACTGCATGTTTCCTGACGTCCCCATGCTGACCACCCCGTGGCGCTTTTCTCCATCATACATTGCCACTCACTGCCTATTCTAATTCAGGCCCTCCTATTCACACCACCCCGTGAAGTTTTTCTCACTCCTACTACTAAATGGCCTCTTAGAAACCCTTAAAATGAGCACCACCCCGCTATGTTTTTCAGAAACCTATCCTACATTGCCATTGAATGTTTCCTGATGTCCCCATGCTGACCACCCCTTGGCGCTTTTCTCAATCCTACATTGCCACTCACTGCCTATCCCAATTCAGGTCCCCCGATTCACACCACCCCGTGATGGTTTTCTCACTCTTACTAGTAAATGGGCCTTTAGAAGACCTTACAATGCGCACCACCCCGCGTTGTTCTTCAGAAACGTATCCTACATTGCCACTGCATGTTTCCTGATCTCCCCATACTGACCACCCCGTGGCGCTTTTCTCCATCCTATATTGCCACTCACTGCCTATCCTAATTCAGGCCCTCCGATTCACACAACAACGTGATGTTTTTCTCACTCCTACTAGGGAATGGCCTGTTAGAAACCCTTACAATGCGCAACACCCCGCGATGTTTTTCAGAAACCTATCCTACATTGGCACTGCATGTTTCCTGACCTCCCCATGCTGACCACCCCGTATCGCTTTTCCACATCCTACATTGCCTCTCACTGCCTATCCCAATTCAGGCCCGCCGATTCACAACACCCTGTGATGGTTTTCTCAGTCCTACTAGTGAATGGCGTGTTAGAAACCCTTACAATGCGCACCACCCCGCGATGTTTTTCAGAAACCTATCCTACATTGCCACTGCATGTTTCCTGACCTCCCCATGCTGACCACCCGTGGACATTTTCTCCATCCTACAGTGCAACACACTGCCTATCCTAATTCAGGCCCTCCGATTCACACCACCCCGTGATGTATTTCTCACTCCTACTAATGAATGGCCTGTTACAAACCCTTACAATGCGCACCACCCGGCGATGCTTTTCAGAAACCTATCCTACTTTGCCACGGCATGTTTCCTGATCTCCCCATGCAGACCACCCCGTGGCGCTTTTCTCCATCCTACATTGCCACTAACTGACAATCCTAATTCAGGCCCTCCGATTGACACCACCCCGTGATGTATTTCTCACTCCTACTAGTGAATGGACTTTTAGAAACCCTTACAATGCGCACCACCCCGCGATGTTTTTCAGAAACCTATCCTACATTGCCACTGCATGTTTCCTGACGTCCCCATGCTGACCACCCCGTGGCGCTTTTCTCCATCCTACATTGCCACTCACTGCCTATGTCAATTCAGGTCCCCCGATTCGCACCACCCCGTGACGGTTTTCTCACTCTTACTAGTAAATGGGCCTTTAGAAGATCTTACAATGCGCACCACCCCACGATGTTCTTCAGAAACATATACTACATTGTCACTGCATGTTTCCTGACCTCCCCATGCTGACCACCCCGTGGCGCTTTTCTCCATCCTACATTACCACTCACTGCCTATCCTAATTCAGGCCCTCCTATTCACCCAACAACGTGATGTTTTTCTCACTGCTACTAGTGAATGGCCTGTTAGAAACCCTTACAATGCGCACCACCCTGCGATGTTTTCAGAAACCTATCCTACATTGCCACTGCATGTTTCCTGACCTCCCCATGCTGACCACCCCTTGGCACTTTTCTCAATCCTACATTGCCAATCACTGCCTATCCCAATTCAGGTCCCCCGATTCCCACCACCCCGTAATGGTTTTCTCACTCTTACTAGTAAATGGGCGTTTAGAAGACCTTACAATATGCACCACCCCGCGATGTTCTTCAGAAACGTATCCTACATTGCCACTGCATGTTTCCTGACCTCCCCATGCTGACCACCCCGTG
Organism: Cavia porcellus; assembly: GCF_034190915.1. Lineage (NCBI taxonomy): Eukaryota > Metazoa > Chordata > Mammalia > Rodentia > Caviidae > Cavia > Cavia porcellus. The sequence goes on from NW_026947800.1 coordinate 106,987, forward strand.
GCGCTTTTCTCCATCCTATATTGCCACTCACTGCCTATCCTAATTCAGGCCCTCCGATTCCCACAACAACGTGATGTTTTTCTCACTCCTACTAGTGAATGGCCTGTTAGAAACCCTTACAATGCGCAACACCCCGCGATGTTTTTCAGAACCCTATCCTACATTGGCACTGCATGTTGCCTGACCTCCCCATGCAGACCACCCTGTATCGCTTTTCTCCATCCTATATTACCAATCACTGCCTATCCCAATTCATGCCCTCCGATTCACACCACCCCGTGATGGTTTTCTCACTCCTACTAGTGAATGGCCTGTTAGAAACCCTTACAATGCGCACCACCCCGCGATGTTTTTCAGAAACCTATCCTACATTGCCACAGTATGTTTCCTGACCTCCCCATGCTGACCACCCCTTGGCGCTTTTCTCCATCCTACATTTTCACTCACTGCCTATCCTAATTAAGGCCCTTGGATTCACACCGACCCGTGATGATTTTGTCACTCCTACTAGTGAATGGCCTGTTAGAAACCCTTACAATGCAAAACATGCGGCAATGTTTTCAAGAAACCTATCCTACATTGCCACTGCATGTTTCCTGACCTCCCCATGCTGAACACCCCATGGCGCTTTTCTCCATCCCACATTGCCACTCACTTCCTATCATAATCCAGGCTCTCCGATTCACACCACTACGTGCTGTTTTTCTCACCCCTACTAGTGAATGGCCTGTTAGAAACACTTACAATGCACTACCCCGCGATGTTTTTCAGAAACCTGTCCTACATTGCCACAGCATGTTTCCTGACCTCCCCAAGCTGACCACCCCATGGCGCTTTTATCGATCCTACATTGCCACTCACTGCCTTTCCTAATTCAGGCCCTCCGATTCACACCTCGCTGTGATATTTTTCTCACTGCTACTAGTGCATGGAGTGTTAGAAACACTTACAATGCGCAACACCCCGCAATATTTTTCAGAAACCTATCCTACATTGCCACTGCATGTTTCCTGACCTCCCCATGCTGACCAGCCCGTGACGCTTTTGTCCATCCTACATTGCCCCTCACTGCCTATCCTAATTTAGGCCCTCCGATTCACACCACCCCGTGAATTTTTTCTCACTCTTACTAGTGAATGGCCTGTCAGAAACTCTTACAATGCGCAACAACCCACGATGTATTTCGGAATCTTAACCTACATTGCCATTGCATTTTTCCTGACGTCCCCATGCTGACCACCCCGTGGGGCTTTTCTCCATCCTACATTGCCTCTCACTGCCTATCCCAATTCAGGCCCTCTGATTCATCCCACCCCGTGATGTTTTTCTCACTCCTACTAGTGAATGGCCTATTAGAAACCCTTACAATGCGCACCACCCCGCGATGATTTTCAGAAACCTACCCTACATTGTCACAGCATGTTTCCTCACCTCCCCATGCTGACCACCCCGTATCGCTTTTCTCGATCCTACATTGCCACTCACTGCCTATCCAAATTCAGGCCCTCCGATTCACACCACCCCGTGATGGTTTTCTCACTCCTAATAGTGAATGGCGTATTAGAAACCCTTACAATGCGCACCCCCCGCGATGTTTTTCAGAAACCTATCCTACATTGCCACTGCATGTGTCCTGACCTACACATGCTGACCACCCCGTGGCGCTTTTCTCCATCCTACATTGCCACTCACTGCCTGTCCTAATTCAGGCCCTCCGATTCACACCACCCCGTGAATTTTTTCTCACTCTTACTAGTGAATTACCTTTTAGAAACTCTTACAATACGCACCACCTCGCGATGTTTTTCAGAATCCTATCCTACATTGCCACTGCATGTTTCCTGACGTCCCCATGCTGACCACCCCGTGGCGCTTTTCTCCATCCTACATTGCCACTCACTGCCTATCCCAATTCAGGCCCTCCGATTCACACAACCCCGTGCTGTTTTTCTCACTCCTACTAGTGAATGGCCTGTTAGAAACCCTTAAAATGCGTACCACCCCGCGATGTTGTTCAGAAACCTATCCTACATTGCCACTGTATGTTTCCTGACATCCCCATGCTGACCACCCCATATAGCTTTTCTCCATCCTACATTGCCACTCACTGCCTATCCCTATTCAGGCCCCCCGATTCACACCACCCCGTGATGTTTTTCTCACCCCTACTAGTGAATGGCCTGTTAGAAACCCTTACAATGCACTACCCTGCGATGTTTTTCAGAAACCTGTCCTACATTGCCACAGCATGTTTCCTGACCTCCCCAAGCTGACCACCCCATGGCGCTTTTCTCCATCCTACATTGCCACTCACTGCCTTTCCTAATTCAGGCCCTCCGATTCACACCTCACGGTGATGTTTTTCTCACTTCTACTAGTGCATGGCGTGTTAGAAACAATTACAATGCGCAACACCCCGCAATATTTTTCAGAAAACTATTCAACATTGCCACTGCATGTTTCCTGACTTCCCCATGCTGCCCAGCCCAGGTGCTTTTGTCCATCCTACATTGCCACTCACTGCCTATCCTAATTCAGGCCCTCCGATTCACACCACCCCGTGAATTTTTACTCACTCTTACTAGTGAATTTCCTGTCAGAAACTCTTACAATGCGCAACACCCCACGATGTTTTTCGGAGTCTTAACCTACATTGCCACTGCATTTTTCCTGACGTCCCCATGCTGACCACCCCATGGGGCTTTTCTCCATCCTACATTGCCACTCACTGCCTATCCCAATTCAGGCCCTCCATTTCACACCACCGCGTGATGATTTTCTCACTCCTACTAGTCAATGGCCTGTTAGAAACCTTTAAAATGCGCACCACCCCGCGATGTTTTTTAGAAACCTATCCTACAGTGCCACTGCATGTTTCCCACCTCCCCATGCTGGCCACCCCGTATAGCTTTTCTCCATCCTACACTGCCACTCACTGCCTATCCCAATTCAGGCCCCCCGATTCACACCACCCCGTGATGGTTTTCTCACTCCTACTAGTGAATGGCGTGCTAGAAACCCTTACAATTCACACGACCCTGCGATGTTTTTCAGAAAGCTATCCTACATTGCCACTGCATGTTTCCTGACCTCCCCATGCTGACCACCCCGAGGCCATTTTCTCCATCTTACAGAGCCACTCACTGCCTAACCTAATTCAGGCCCTACGATTCACAACACCCCGTGATGTTTTTCTCACTCTTACTAGTAAATGGGCCTTTAGAAGACCTTACAATGCGCACCACCTCGCGATGTTTTTCAGAATCCTATCCTACATTGCCACTGCATGTTTCCTGACGTCCCCATGCTGACCACCCCGTGGCGCTTTTCTCCATCCTACATTGCCACTCACTGCCTATCCCAATTCACGCCCTCCGATTCACACCACCCCGTGATGTTTTTCTCACTCCTACTAGTGAATGGCCTGTTAGAAACCCTTAAAATGCGCACCACCCCGCGGTGTTGTTCAGAAACCTATCCTACATTGCCACTGTATGTTGCCTGACCTCACCATGCTCACCACCCCATGGCGCTTATCTCCATCCTATATTGCCACTCACTTCGTATCCTAATTCAGGCCCTCTGATTCACACCACCCCGTGAAGTTTTTCTCACTCCTACTAGTGAATGGCCTGTTAGAAACCCTTACAATGCGCACCACCCCGCGATGTTTTTCAGAAACCTATCCTACATTGCCACAGCATGTTTCCTGACCTCCCCATGCTGACCACCCCGTATCACTTTTCTCCATCCTACATTGCCACTCATGGCCTATCCCAAATCAGGCCCTCTGATTCACACCACCCCGTGATGGTTTTCTCACTCCTACTAGTGAATGGCCTGTTAGAAACAGTTACAATGCGCACCACCCCGCGATGTTTTTCAGAAACCTATCCTACATTGCCACAGCATGTTTCCTGACCTCCCCATGCTGACCACCCCGTATCACTTTTCTCCATCCTACATTGCCACTCATGGCCTATCCCAAATCAGGCCCTCTGATTCCCACCACCCCGTGATGGTTTTCTCACTCCTACTAGTGAATGGCCTGTTAGAAACCCTTAGAATGCACACCACCCGGCGAAGTTTTTCAGAAACCTATCCTGCATTGCCACTGCATGTTTCCTGACCTCCCCATGCTCAACACCCCGTGGCGCTTTTCTCCAACCTACATTGCCATTCACTGCCTATTCTAATACAGGCCCTCCTATTGACACCACCCCGTGATGTTTTTCTCACTCCTACTAGTGAATGGCCTGTTAGAAACGCTTTCAAAGCGCACCAGCCCGCGAGGTTTTTCAGAAACCTATCCTACATTGACACTGCATGTTTCCTGACCTCACCATGCTGACCACCCCATGGCGCTTTCCTCCATCCTACATTGCCACTCACTGCCTAACCTAATTCAGGCCCTCTGATTCACACCATCCCGTGATGTTTTTCTCACTCCTACTAGTTAATGGCCTGTTAGAAACCCTTACAATGCGCACCACCCCGCGATGTTTTTAAGAAACCTATCCTACATTGCCACTGCATGTTTCCTGACCACCCCATGCTGACCACGCCGTATTGCTTTTCTCCATCTTATATTGCCACTCACTGCCTATCCCAATTCAGCCCCTCCGATTCACACCACCCTGTGATGGTTTTCTTACTCCTTCTAGTGAATGGCGTGTTAGAAACCCTTACAATTCACACGACCCTGCGAAGTTTTTCCGAAACCTATCCTACATTGCGACTGCATGTTTCCTGACCTCCCCATGCTGACAACCCTGTGGCCATTTTCTCCATCCTACAGTGCCACTCACTGCCTATACTAATTCAGGCCCTCAGATTCACACCACCCCATGATGTTTTTCTCACTCCTACTAGTGAATTGCCTGTTAGAAACACTTAAAATGCGCACCATCCCGCGATGTTTTTCAAAAACCTGTCCTACATTGCCACTGCATGTTTCCTGTCCTCCCCATGCTGACCACCCCGTTGGGCTTTTGTCCATCCTACATTTCCACTCACTGCCTATACCAGTTCAGGCACTCCGATTCACACAACCCCGAGATGTTTTTCTCACTCCAAGTAGTGAATAGCCTGTTAGAAAACCTTATAATGCGCAACACCCCGCAATGTTTTTCAGAAACCTATCCTACATTGCCACTGTATGTTTCCTGACCTCCCCATGCTCACCACTCCGTGGCGCTTTTCTCCATCCTACATTGCCACTCACTGCCTATCCTAACCCAGGCCCTCCAATTAACACCACTCCGTGATGTTTTTCTCACCCCTACTAGTGAATGGCCTGTTAGAAACACTTACAATGCACTACACCGCGTTGTTTTTCAGAAAGCTGTCCTACATTGCCACTGCATGTTTCCTGACCTCCCCAAGCTGACCACCACATGGCGCTTTTCTCCATCCTACATTGCCACTCACTGCCTATCCTAATTCAGGCGCTCCGATTCACACAACAACGTGATGTTTTTCTCACTCCTATTGGTGTTGGCCTGTTAGAAACCCTTACAATGTGCACCAGCCCACGATGTTTTTCAGAAATGTATCCTACATTGCCACTGCATGTTTCCTGACCTCCCCGTGCTGAACACCCCGTGGCGCTTTTCTCCATCCTACATTGCCCCTCACTGCCTATCCTAATTCAGGCTCTCCGAGTCACACATAACGTGATGTTTTTCTAATTCCTACTGGTGAATGGCCTGTTAGAAACCCTTACAATGTGCACCACCCCACGATGTTTTTGAGAAACCTATCCTACATTGCCACAGCATGTTTCCTGACCTCCCCATGCTGAACACCCCGTATCGCTTTTCTCCATGCTATATTGCCACTCACAGCCTGTCCTAATTCAGGCCCTCCGATTCACACCACCCCGTGATGTTTTTCTCACTCCTACTAGTGAATGGCCTGTTACAAACCCTTACAATCCACACCACCCCGTGATGTTTTTCAGAATCCTAACCTACATTGCTACAGCATGTTTCCTGACCTCCCCATGCTGACCACCCTGTATCGCTTTTCTCCATCCTACATTGCCACTCACTGCCTATCCCAATTCAGGCCCTCCAATTCACACCACCCCGTGATGGTTTTCTCACTCCTACTAGTGAATGGCGTGTTAGAAACCCTTACAATGCGCACCACCCCGCGATGTTTTTCAGAAACCTATCCCACATTGCCACTGCATGTGTCCTGACCTCCCAATGCTGACCACCCCGTGACGCTTTTCTCCATCCTACATTGCCACTCACTGCCTATTCTAATTCAGGCCCTCTGATTCACGCCACCCCCTGAAGTTTTTCTCACTCCTAATAGTGAATGGCCTGTTAGAAACCCTTACAATGTGCGCCACCCTGCGATGTTTTTCAGAAACCTGTCCTACATGGCCACGGCATGTTTCCTGACCTCCCCAAGCTGACCACCACGTGTCGCTTTTCTCCATCCTACATTGCCACTCACTGCCTATCCTAATTCAGGCCCTCCGATTCACACCACACGGTTGTGTTTTTCTCACTGCTACTAGTTCATGGCGTGTTAGAAACACTTACAATGCGCAACACCCCGCAATATTTTTCAGAAACCTATCCTACATTGCCACTGCATGTTTCCAGATCTCCCCATGCTGACGAGCCCGTGGCGCTTTTGTCCATCCTACATTGCCACTCACTGCCTATCCTAATTCAGGCCCTCCGATTCACACCACCCCGTGAATTTTTTCTCACTCTTACTAGTGAATGGCCTGTTAGAAACTCTTACAATGCGCACCACCCCGCGATGTTTTTCAGAATCCTATCCTACATTGCCACTGCATGTTTCCTGACATCCCCATGCTGACCACCCCGTGGTGCTTTTCTCCATTATACATTGCCCCTCACTGCCTATCCCAATTCCGCCCTCCGATTCACACGACCCCGTGATGTTATTCTCAATCCTACTAGTGAATGGCCTGTTAGAAACCCTTAAAATGCGCACCACCCCGCAATGTTTTTCAGAAATCTATCCTACATTGCCACTGCATGTTTCCTGTGCTCCCCATGCTGACCACCCCGTGTAGCTTTTCTCCATCCCACATTGCCACTCACTGCCTATCCCAATTCAGGCCCCCCGATTCACACCACCCCGTGATGCTTTTCTCTCTCCTACTAGAGAATGGCATGTTAGAAACCCTTACAATTCACACGACCCCGCGATGTTTTTCAGAAACCTATCCTAGATTGCCACTGCATGTTTCCTGACCTCCCCATGCTGACCACCCCGTAGCCATTTTCTCCATCCTACAGTGCCACTCACTGCCTAACCTAATTCAGGCCCTACGATTCACACCACCCCGTGATGTTTTTCTCACTCTTATTAGTAAGTGGGCCTTTAGAAGACCTTACAATGGGCATCACTCCGCGATGTTCTTCAGAAAGGTATCCTACATTGCCACTGCATGTTTCCTGACCTCCCCATGCTGACCACCCCGTGGTGCTTTTCTCCATCCTACATTGCCAATCACTGCCTATCCTAATTCAGGCGCTCCAATTCACACAACAACGTGACATTTTTCTCACTCCTACTAGTGAATTGGCTGTTAGAAACCCTTACAATGCGCACTGCCCCTTGATGTTTTTCAGAAACCTGTCCTACATTGCCACTGCATGTTTCCTGACCTCCCCATGCTGACCACCCCGTGGCGCTTTTCTCCATCATACATTGCCACTCACTGCCTATCCCAATTCAGGCCCTCCCTTCACACCACCCCGTGATGTTTTTCTCACTCCTACTAGTGAATGGCCTGTTAGAAAACCTTAAAATGTGCACCACCCCGCGATGTTTTTCAGAAACTTATCCTACATTGCCACTGCATGTTTCCTGACCTCCCCATGCTTACCACCCCGTGGCGATTTTCTCCATCCTACATTGCCACTCACTTCCTATCCCAATTCAGGCCCTCCGACTCACACCACCACGTGATGTATTTCTCACTCCTACTAGTGAATGGACTTTTAAAACCCTTACAATTCGCACCACCCCGCGATGATTTTCAGAAACGTATCCTACATTGCAACGGCATGTTTCATTACGACCCCTTGCTGACCACCCCGTGGCGCTTTTCTCCATCCTACATTGCCACTCACTGCTATCCCAATTCAGGTCCCCCGATTCAGAGCACCCCGTGATGGTTTTCTCACTCTTACTCTTAAATGGGCCTTTAGAAGACCTTACAATGCGCACCACGCGGGGATGTTCTTCAGAAACGTATCCTACATTGTCACTGCATGTTTCCTGACCTCCCCATGCTGACCACCCCGTGGCGCTTTTCTCCATCCTACATTACCACTAACTGCCTATCCTAATTCAGGGCCTCCGATTCACCCAACAACGTGATAGTTTTCTCACTCCTACTAGTGAATTGGCTGTTAGAAACCCTTACAATGCGCACCACCACGCGATGTTTTTCTGAAACCTATCCTACATTGCCACTGCATGTTTCCTGACCTCCCCATGCTGACCACCCCGTGGCGCTTTTCTCCATCCTATATTGCCACTCACTGCCTATCCCAATTCAGGCCCTCCGATTCACACCACCCCGTGATGTTTTTCTCACTCCTACTAGTGAAAGGCCTGTTAGAAACACTTAAAATGCGCACCACCCCGCGATGTTTTTCAGAAACCTATCGTACATTGCCACTGCATGTTTCATGACCTCCCCCTGCTGACCACCACGTATAGCTTTTCTCCATCCTACATTGTCACTCACTGCCTATCCCAGTTCAGGCCCCCCGATTCACACCACCTCGTGATGATTTTCTCACTCCTACTAGTGAATGGCTTGTTAGAAACCCTTACAATTCACACGACCCCGCGATGTTTTTCAGAAACCGATCCTACATTGCCACTGCATGTTTCCTGACCTCCCCATGCTGACCACCCCGTGGCGCTTTTTTCCATCGTACATTGTCACTCACTGCCTATCCTAATTCACGCCCTTCGATTCACACCACCCCGTGATGATTTTCACACTCCTACTAGTGAATGGCCAGTTAGAAAGCCTTACAATGCACACCAACGGGCGATGTTTTTCAGAAACCTATCCTACATTGCCACTGCATGTTTCCTGACCTCCACATGCTGAACACCCTGTGGCACTTTTCTCCATCCTATATTGCCGCTCACTGCCTATCCTAATTCAGGCCCTCCGACTCACACAACAACGTGATGTTTTTCTCACTCCTACTAGTGAATGGCCTGTTAGAAACCCTTACAATGCACACCAACGGGCGATGTTTTTCAGAAACCTATCCTATATTGCCACTGCATGTTTCCTGACATCTACATGCTGACCACCCCGTATCGCTTTTCCACATCCTACATTGCCTCTCACTGTCTATTGCAATTCAGGCCCTCCGATTCACACCACCCCGTGATGTATTTCTCACTCCTACTAGTGAATGACCTGTTAGAAACCCTTACAATGCGCACCACCCCGTGATGTTTTTCAGAAACCTATCCTACATTGCCACTGCATGTGTCCTGACCTCACAATGCTGACCACCCCATGGCGCTTTTCTCCATCCTACATTGCCACTCACTGCCTATCCTAATTCAGGCCCCACGATTCACACCACCCCGTGATGTTTTTCTCACTCCTACTAGTGAATGGCCTGTTAGAAACCCTTACAATGCCCACCACCCCGCGATGTTTTTCAGAAACCTATCCTACATTGCCACAGCATGTTTCCTGACCTCCCCATGCTGACCACCCCGTGGCGCTTTTCTCCATCCTACATTTTCAATCACTGCCTATCCTAATTCAGGCCCTTGAATTCACACCGACCCGTGTTCATTTTCTCACTCCTACTAGTGAATGGCCTCTTAGAAACCCTTACAATGCACACCAACCGGCGATGTTTTTCAGAAACCTCTCCTGCATTGCCATTGCATGTTTCCGGACCTCCACATTCTGAACACTCCGTGGCGCTTTTCTCCATCCTACATTGCCACTCACTGCCTATTCTAATTCAGGCCCTCCTATTCACACCACCCTGTGATGTTTTTCTCACTCCTACTAGTGAATGGCCTGTTAGAAAACTTTACAAAGTGCAGCAGCCCACGAAGTTTTCAGAAACCTATCCTACATTGCCACTGCATGTTTCCTGACCTCCCCATGCTGACCACCCCGTGGCGCTTTTCTCCATCCTACATTGCCACTCACTGCCTATCCAAATTCAGGCCCTCCGATTCACACCACCCCGTGATGGTTTTCTCACTCCTAATAGTGAATGGCGTATTAGAAACCCTTACAATGCGCACCCCCCGCGATGTTTTTCAGAAACCTATCCTACATTGCCACTGCATGTGTCCTGACCTACACATGCTGACCACCCCGTGGCGCTTTTCTCCATCCTACATTGCCACTCACTGCCTGTCCTAATTCAGGCCCTCCGATTCACACCACCCCGTGAATTTTTTCTCACTCTTACTAGTGAATGGCCTTTTAGAAACTCTTACAATACGCACCACCTCGCGATGTTTTTCAGAATCCTATCCTACATTGCCACTGCATGTTTCCTGACGTCCCCATGCTGACCACCCCGTGGCGCTTTTCTCCATCCTACATTGCCACTCACTGCCTATCCCAATTCAGGCCCTCCGATTCACACAGCCCCGTGCTGTTTTTCTCACTCCTACTAGTGAATGGCCTGTTAGAAACCCTTAAAATGCGTACCACCCCGCGATGTTGTTCAGAAACCTATCCTACATTGCCACTGTATGTTTCCTGACATCCCCATGCTGACCACCCCATATAGCTTTTCTCCATCCTACATTGCCACTCACTGCCTATCCCTATTCAGGCCCCCCGATTCACACCACCCCGTGATGTTTTTCTCACCCCTACTAGTGAATGGCCTGTTAGAAACCCTTACAATGCACTACCCTGCGATGTTTTTCAGAAACCTGTCCTACATTGCCACAGCATGTTTCCTGACCTCCCCAAGCTGACCACCCCATGGCGCTTTTCTCCATCCTACATTGCCACTCACTGCCTTTCCTAATTCAGGCCCTCCGATTCACACCTCACGGTGATGTTTTTCTCACTTCTACTAGTGCATGGCGTGTTAGAAACAATTACAATGCGCAACACCCCGCAATATTTTTCAGAAAACTATTCAACATTGCCACTGCATGTTTCCTGACTTCCCCATGCTGCCCAGCCCGGGTGCTTTTGTCCATCCTACATTGCCACTCACTGCCTATCCTAATTCAGGCCCTCCGATTCACACCACCCCGTGAATTTTTACTCACTCTTACTAGTGAATTTCCTGTCAGAAACTCTTACAATGCGCAACACCCCACGATGTTTTTCGGAGTCTTAACCTACATTGCCACTGCATTTTTCCTGACGTCCCCATGCTGACCACCCCATGGGGCTTTTCTCCATCCTACATTGCCACTCACTGCCTATCCCAATTCAGGCCCTCCATTTCACACCACCGCGTGATGATTTTCTCACTCCTACTAGTCAATGGCCTGTTAGAAACCTTTAAAATGCGCACCACCCCGCGATGTTTTTTAGAAACCTATCCTACAGTGCCACTGCATGTTTCCCACCTCCCCATGCTGGCCACCCCGTATAGCTTTTCTCCTCCTACACTGCCACTCACTGCCTATCCCAATTCAGGCCCCCCGATTCACACCACCCCGTGATGGTTTTCTCACTCCTACTAGTGAATGGCGTGCTAGAAACCCTTACAATTCACACGACCCCGCGATGTTTTTCAGAAAGCTATCCTACATTGCCACTGCATGTTTCCTGACCTCCCCATGCTGACCACCCCGAGGCCATTTTCTCCATCTTACAGAGCCACTCACTGCCTAACCTAATTCAGGCCCTACGATTCACAACACCCCGTGATGCTTTTCTCACTCTTACTAGTAAATGGGCCTTTAGAAGACCTTACAATGCGCACCACCTCGCGATGTTTTTCAGAATCCTATCCTACATTGCCACTGCATGTTTCCTGACGTCCCCATGCTGACCACCCCGTGGCGCTTTTCTCCATCCTACATTGCCACTCACTGCCTATCCCAATTCACGCCCTCCGATTCACACCACCCCGTGATGTTTTTCTCACTCCTACTAGTGAATGGCCTGTTAGAAACCCTTAAAATGCGCACCACCCCGCGGTGTTGTTCAGAAACCTATCCTACATTGCCACTGTATGTTGCCTGACCTCACCATGCTCACCACCCCATGGCGCTTATCTCCATCCTATATTGCCACTCACTTCGTATCCTAATTCAGGCCCTCTGATTCACACCACCCCGTGAAGTTTTTCTCACTCCTACTAGTGAATGGCCTGTTAGAAACCCTTACAATGCGCACCACCCCGCGATGTTTTTCAGAAACCTATCCTACATTGCCACAGCATGTTTCCTGACCTCCCCATGCTGACCACCCCGTATCACTTTTCTCCATCCTACATTGCCACTCATGGCCTATCCCAAATCAGGCCCTCTGATTCACACCACCCCGTGATGGTTTTCTCACTCCTACTAGTGAATGGCCTGTTAGAAACAGTTACAATGCGCACCACCCCGCGATGTTTTTCAGAAACCTATCCTACATTGCCACAGCATGTTTCCTGACCTCCCCATGCTGACCACCCCGTATCACTTTTCTCCATCCTACATTGCCACTCATGGCCTATCCCAAATCAGGCCCTCTGATTCCCACCACCCCGTGATGGTTTTCTCACTCCTACTAGTGAATGGCCTGTTAGAAACCCTTAGAATGCACACCACCCGGCGAAGTTTTTCAGAAACCTATCCTGCATTGCCACTGCATGTTTCCTGACCTCCCCATGCTCAACACCCCGTGGCGCTTTTCTCCAACCTACATTGCCATTCACTGCCTATTCTAATACAGGCCCTCCTATTGACACCACCCCGTGATGTTTTTCTCACTCCTACTAGTGAATGGCCTGTTAGAAACGCTTTCAAAGCGCACCAGCCCGCGAGGTTTTTCAGAAACCTATCCTACATTGACACTGCATGTTTCCTGACCTCACCATGCTGACCACCCCATGGCGCTTTCCTCCATCCTACATTGCCACTCACTGCCTAACCTAATTCAGGCCCTCTGATTCACACCATCCCGTGATGTTTTTCTCACTCCTACTAGTTAATGGCCTGTTAGAAACCCTTACAATGCGCACCACCCCGCGATGTTTTTAAGAAACCTATCCTACATTGCCACTGCATGTTTCCTGACCACCCCATGCTGACCACGCCGTATTGCTTTTCTCCATCTTATATTGCCACTCACTGCCTATCCCAATTCAGCCCCTCCGATTCACACCACCCTGTGATGGTTTTCTTACTCCTTCTAGTGAATGGCGTGTTAGAAACCCTTACAATTCACACGACCCTGCGAAGTTTTTCCGAAACCTATCCTACATTGCGACTGCATGTTTCCTGACCTCCCCATGCTGACAACCCTGTGGCCATTTTCTCCATCCTACAGTGCCACTCACTGCCTATACTAATTCAGGCCCTCAGATTCACACCACCCCATGATGTTTTTCTCACTCCTACTAGTGAATTGCCTGTTAGAAACACTTAAAATGCGCACCATCCCGCGATGTTTTTCAAAAACCTGTCCTACATTGCCACTGCATGTTTCCTGTCCTCCCCATGCTGACCACCCCGTTGGGCTTTTGTCCATCCTACATTTCCACTCACTGCCTATACCAGTTCAGGCACTCCGATTCACACAACCCCGAGATGTTTTTCTCACTCCAAGTAGTGAATAGCCTGTTAGAAAACCTTATAATGCGCAACACCCCGCAATGTTTTTCAGAAACCTATCCTACATTGCCACTGTATGTTTCCTGACCTCCCCATGCTCACCACTCCGTGGCGCTTTTCTCCATCCTACATTGCCACTCACTGCCTATCCTAACCCAGGCCCTCCAATTAACACCACTCCGTGATGTTTTTCTCACCCCTACTAGTGAATGGCCTGTTAGAAACACTTACAATGCACTACACCGCGTTGTTTTTCAGAAAGCTGTCCTACATTGCCACTGCATGTTTCCTGACCTCCCCAAGCTGACCACCACATGGCGCTTTTCTCCATCCTACATTGCCACTCACTGCCTATCCTAATTCAGGCGCTCCGATTCACACAACAACGTGATGTTTTTCTCACTCCTATTGGTGTTGGCCTGTTAGAAACCCTTACAATGTGCACCAGCCCACGATGTTTTTCAGAAATGTATCCTACATTGCCACTGCATGTTTCCTGACCTCCCCGTGCTGAACACCCCGTGGCGCTTTTCTCCATCCTACATTGCCCCTCACTGCCTATCCTAATTCAGGCTCTCCGAGTCACACATAACGTGATGTTTTTCTAATTCCTACTGGTGAATGGCCTGTTAGAAACCCTTACAATGTGCACCACCCCACGATGTTTTTGAGAAACCTATCCTACATTGCCACAGCATGTTTCCTGACCTCCCCATGCTGAACACCCCGTATCGCTTTTCTCCATGCTATATTGCCACTCACAGCCTGTCCTAATTCAGGCCCTCCGATTCACACCACCCCGTGATGTTTTTCTCACTCCTACTAGTGAATGGCCTGTTACAAACCCTTACAATCCACACCACCCCGTGATGTTTTTCAGAATCCTATCCTACATTGCTACAGCATGTTTCCTGACCTCCCCATGCTGACCACCCTGTATCGCTTTTCTCCATCCTACATTGCCACTCACTGCCTATCCCAATTCAGGCCCTCCGATTCACACCACCCCGTGATGGTTTTCTCACTCCTACTAGTGAATGGCGTGTTAGAAACCCTTACAATGCGCACCACCCCGCGATGTTTTTCAGAAACCTATCCCACATTGCCACTGCATGTGTCCTGACCTCCCAATGCTGACCACCCCGTGACGCTTTTCTCCATCCTACATTGCCACTCACTGCCTATTCTAATTCAGGCCCTCTGATTCACGCCACCCCCTGAAGTTTTTCTCACTCCTAATAGTGAATGGCCTGTTAGAAACCCTTACAATGTGCGCCACCCTGCGATGTTTTTCAGAAACCTGTCCTACATGGCCACGGCATGTTTCCTGACCTCCCCAAGCTGACCACCACGTGTCGCTTTTCTCCATCCTACATTGCCACTCACTGCCTATCCTAATTCAGGCCCTCCGATTCACACCACACGGTTGTGTTTTTCTCACTGCTACTAGTTCATGGCGTGTTAGAAACACTTACAATGCGCAACACCCCGCAATATTTTTCAGAAACCTATCCTACATTGCCACTGCATGTTTCCAGATCTCCCCATGCTGACGAGCCCGTGGCGCTTTTGTCCATCCTACATTGCCACTCACTGCCTATCCTAATTCAGGCCCTCCGATTCACACCACCCCGTGAATTTTTTCTCACTCTTACTAGTGAATGGCCTGTTAGAAACTCTTACAATGCGCACCACCCCGCGATGTTTTTCAGAATCCTATCCTACATTGCCACTGCATGTTTCCTGACATCCCCATGCTGACCACCCCGTGGTGCTTTTCTCCATTATACATTGCCCCTCACTGCCTATCCCAATTCCGCCCTCCGATTCACACGACCCCGTGATGTTATTCTCACTCCTACTAGTGAATGGCCTGTTAGAAACCCTTAAAATGCGCACCACCCCGCAATGTTTTTCAGAAATCTATCCTACATTGCCACTGCATGTTTCCTGTGCTCCCCATGCTGACCACCCCGTGTAGCTTTTCTCCATCCCACATTGCCACTCACTGCCTATCCCAATTCAGGCCCCCCGATTCACACCACCCCGTGATGCTTTTCTCTCTCCTACTAGTGAATGGCATGTTAGAAACCCTTACAATTCACACGACCCCGCGATGTTTTTCAGAAACCTATCCTAGATTGCCACTGCATGTTTCCTGACCTCCCCATGCTGACCACCCCGTAGCCATTTTCTCCATCCTACAGTGCCACTCACTGCCTAACCTAATTCAGGCCCTACGATTCACACCACCCCGTGATGTTTTTCTCACTCTTATTAGTAAGTGGGCCTTTAGAAGACCTTACAATGGGCATCACTCCGCGATGTTCTTCAGAAAGGTATCCTACATTGCCACTGCATGTTTCCTGACCTCCCCATGCTGACCACCCCGTGGTGCTTTTCTCCATCCTACATTGCCAATCACTGCCTATCCTAATTCAGGCGCTCCAATTCACACAACAACGTGACATTTTTCTCACTCCTACTAGTGAATTGGCTGTTAGAAACCCTTACAATGCGCACTGCCCCTTGATGTTTTTCAGAAACCTGTCCTACATTGCCACTGCATGTTTCCTGACCTCCCCATGCTGACCACCCCGTGGCGCTTTTCTCCATCATACATTGCCACTCACTGCCTATCCCAATTCAGGCCCTCCCTTCACACCACCCCGTGATGTTTTTCTCACTCCTACTAGTGAATGGCCTGTTAGAAAACCTTAAAATGTGCACCACCCCGCGATGTTTTTCAGAAACTTATCCTACATTGCCACTGCATGTTTCCTGACCTCCCCATGCTTACCACCCCGTGGCGATTTTCTCCATCCTACATTGCCACTCACTTCCTATCCCAATTCAGGCCCTCCGACTCACACCACCACGTGATGTATTTCTCACTCCTACTAGTGAATGGACTTTTAAAACCCTTACAATTCGCACCACCCCGCGATGATTTTCAGAAACGTATCCTACATTGCAACGGCATGTTTCATTACGACCCCTTGCTGACCACCCCGTGGCGCTTTTCTCCATCCTACATTGCCACTCACTGCTATCCCAATTCAGGTCCCCCGATTCAGAGCACCCCGTGATGGTTTTCTCACTCTTACTCTTAAATGGGCCTTTAGAAGACCTTACAATGCGCACCACGCGGGGATGTTCTTCAGAAACGTATCCTACATTGTCACTGCATGTTTCCTGACCTCCCCATGCTGACCACCCCGTGGCGCTTTTCTCCATCCTACATTACCACTAACTGCCTATCCTAATTCAGGGCCTCCGATTCACCCAACAACGTGATAGTTTTCTCACTCCTACTAGTGAATTGGCTGTTAGAAACCCTTACAATGCGCACCACCACGCGATGTTTTTCTGAAACCTATCCTACATTGCCACTGCATGTTTCCTGACCTCCCCATGCTGACCACCCCGTGGCGCTTTTCTCCATCCTATATTGCCACTCACTGCCTATCCCAATTCAGGCCCTCCGATTCACACCACCCCGTGATGTTTTTCTCACTCCTACTAGTGAAAGGCCTGTTAGAAACACTTAAAATGCGCACCACCCCGCGATGTTTTTCAGAAACCTATCGTACATTGCCACTGCATGTTTCATGACCTCCCCCTGCTGACCACCACGTATAGCTTTTCTCCATCCTACATTGTCACTCACTGCCTATCCCAGTTCAGGCCCCCCGATTCACACCACCTCGTGATGATTTTCTCACTCCTACTAGTGAATGGCTTGTTAGAAACCCTTACAATTCACAGGACCCCGCGATGTTTTTCAGAAACCGATCCTACATTGCCACTGCATGTTTCCTGACCTCCCCATGCTGACCACCCCGTGGCGCTTTTTTCCATCGTACATTGTCACTCACTGCCTATCCTAATTCACGCCCTTCGATTCACACCACCCCGTGATGATTTTCACACTCCTACTAGTGAATGGCCAGTTAGAAAGCCTTACAATGCACACCAACGGGCGATGTTTTTCAGAAACCTATCCTACATTGCCACTGCATGTTTCCTGACCTCCACATGCTGAACACCCTGTGGCACTTTTCTCCATCCTATATTGCCGCTCACTGCCTATCCTAATTCAGGCCCTCCGACTCACACAACAACGTGATGTTTTTCTCACTCCTACTAGTGAATGGCCTGTTAGAAACCCTTACAATGCACACCAACGGGCGATGTTTTTCAGAAACCTATCCTATATTGCCACTGCATGTTTCCTGACATCTACATGCTGACCACCCCGTATCGCTTTTCCACATCCTACATTGCCTCTCACTGTCTATTGCAATTCAGGCCCTCCGATTCACACCACCCCGTGATGTATTTCTCACTCCTACTAGTGAATGACCTGTTAGAAACCCTTACAATGCGCACCACCCCATGATGTTTTTCAGAAACCTATCCTACATTGCCACTGCATGTGTCCTGACCTCACAATGCTGACCACCCCATGGCGCTTTTCTCCATCCTACATTGCCACTCACTGCCTATCCTAATTCAGGCCCCACGATTCACACCACCCCGTGATGTTTTTCTCACTCCTACTAGTGAATGGCCTGTTAGAAACCCTTACAATGCCCACCACCCCGCGATGTTTTTCAGAAACCTATCCTACATTGCCACAGCATGTTTCCTGACCTCCCCATGCTGACCACCCCGTGGCGCTTTTCTCCATCCTACATTTTCAATCACTGCCTATCCTAATTCAGGCCCTTGAATTCACACCGACCCGTGTTCATTTTCTCACTCCTACTAGTGAATGGCCTCTTAGAAACCCTTACAATGCACACCAACCGGCGATGTTTTTCAGAAACCTCTCCTGCATTGCCATTGCATGTTTCCGGACCTCCACATTCTGAACACTCCGTGGCGCTTTTCTCCATCCTACATTGCCACTCACTGCCTATTCTAATTCAGGCCCTCCTATTCACACCACCCTGTGATGTTTTTCTCACTCCTACTAGTGAATGGCCTGTTAGAAAACTTTACAAAGTGCAGCAGCCCACGAAGTTTTCAGAAACCTATCCTACATTGCCACTGCATGTTTCCTGACCTCCCCATGCTGACCACCCCGTGGCGCTTTTCTCCATCCTACATTGCCACTCACTGCCTATCCAAATTCAGGCCCTCCGATTCACACCACCCCGTGATGGTTTTCTCACTCCTAATAGTGAATGGCGTATTAGAAACCCTTACAATGCGCACCCCCCGCGATGTTTTTCAGAAACCTATCCTACATTGCCACTGCATGTGTCCTGACCTACACATGCTGACCACCCCGTGGCGCTTTTCTCCATCCTACATTGCCACTCACTGCCTGTCCTAATTCAGGCCCTCCGATTCACACCACCCCGTGAATTTTTTCTCACTCTTACTAGTGAATGGCCTTTTAGAAACTCTTACAATACGCACCACCTCGCGATGTTTTTCAGAATCCTATCCTACATTGCCACTGCATGTTTCCTGACGTCCCCATGCTGACCACCCCGTGGCGCTTTTCTCCATCCTACATTGCCACTCACTGCCTATCCCAATTCAGGCCCTCCGATTCACACAGCCCCGTGCTGTTTTTCTCACTCCTACTAGTGAATGGCCTGTTAGAAACCCTTAAAATGCGTACCACCCCGCGATGTTGTTCAGAAACCTATCCTACATTGCCACTGTATGTTTCCTGACATCCCCATGCTGACCACCCCATATAGCTTTTCTCCATCCTACATTGCCACTCACTGCCTATCCCTATTCAGGCCCCCCGATTCACACCACCCCGTGATGTTTTTCTCACCCCTACTAGTGAATGGCCTGTTAGAAACCCTTACAATGCACTACCCTGCGATGTTTTTCAGAAACCTGTCCTACATTGCCACAGCATGTTTCCTGACCTCCCCAAGCTGACCACCCCATGGCGCTTTTCTCCATCCTACATTGCCACTCACTGCCTTTCCTAATTCAGGCCCTCCGATTCACACCTCACGGTGATGTTTTTCTCACTTCTACTAGTGCATGGCGTGTTAGAAACAATTACAATGCGCAACACCCCGCAATATTTTTCAGAAAACTATTCAACATTGCCACTGCAAGTTTCCTGACTTCCCCATGCTGCCCAGCCCGGGTGCTTTTGTCCATCCTACATTGCCACTCACTGCCTATCCTAATTCAGGCCCTCCGATTCACACCACCCCGTGAATTTTTACTCACTCTTACTAGTGAATTTCCTGTCAGAAACTCTTACAATGCGCAACACCCCACGATGTTTTTCGGAGTCTTAACCTACATTGCCACTGCATTTTTCCTGACGTCCCCATGCTGACCACCCCATGGGGCTTTTCTCCATCCTACATTGCCACTCACTGCCTATCCCAATTCAGGCCCTCCATTTCACACCACCGCGTGATGATTTTCTCACTCCTACTAGTCAATGGCCTGTTAGAAACCTTTAAAATGCGCACCACCCCGCGATGTTTTTTAGAAACCTATCCTACAGTGCCACTGCATGTTTCCCACCTCCCCATGCTGGCCACCCCGTATAGCTTTTCTCCTCCTACACTGCCACTCACTGCCTATCCCAATTCAGGCCCCCCGATTCACACCACCCCGTGATGGTTTTCTCACTCCTACTAGTGAATGGCGTGCTAGAAACCCTTACAATTCACACGACCCCGCGATGTTTTTCAGAAAGCTATCCTACATTGCCACTGCATGTTTCCTGACCTCCCCATGCTGACCACCCCGAGGCCATTTTCTCCATCTTACAGAGCCACTCACTGCCTAACCTAATTCAGGCCCTACGATTCACAACACCCCGTGATGTTTTTCTCACTCTTACTAGTAAATGGGCCTTTAGAAGACCTTACAATGCGCACCACCTCGCGATGTTTTTCAGAATCCTATCCTACATTGCCACTGCATGTTTCCTGACGTCCCCATGCTGACCACCCCGTGGCGCTTTTCTCCATCCTACATTGCCACTCACTGCCTATCCCAATTCACGCCCTCCGATTCACACCACCCCGTGATGTTTTTCTCACTCCTACTAGTGAATGGCCTGTTAGAAACCCTTAAAATGCGCACCACCCCGCGGTGTTGTTCAGAAACCTATCCTACATTGCCACTGTATGTTGCCTGACCTCACCATGCTCACCACCCCATGGCGCTTATCTCCATCCTATATTGCCACTCACTTCGTATCCTAATTCAGGCCCTCTGATTCACACCACCCCGTGAAGTTTTTCTCACTCCTACTAGTGAATGGCCTGTTAGAAACCCTTACAATGCGCACCACCCCGCGATGTTTTTCAGAAACCTATCCTACATTGCCACAGCATGTTTCCTGACCTCCCCATGCTGACCACCCTGTATCACTTTTCTCCATCCTACATTGCCACTCATGGCCTATCCCAAATCAGGCCCTCTGATTCACACCACCCCGTGATGGTTTTCTCACTCCTACTAGTGAATGGCCTGTTAGAAACAGTTACAATGCGCACCACCCCGCGATGTTTTTCAGAAACCTATCCTACATTGCCACAGCATGTTTCCTGACCTCCCGATGCTGACCACCCCGTATCACTTTTCTCCATCCTACATTGCCACTCATGGCCTATCCCAAATCAGGCCCTCTGATTCCCACCACCCCGTGATGGTTTTCTCACTCCTACTAGTGAATGGCCTGTTAGAAACCCTTAGAATGCACACCACCCGGCGAAGTTTTTCAGAAACCTATCCTGCATTGTCACTGCATGTTTCCTGACCTCCCCATGCTCAACACCCCGTGGCGCTTTTCTCCAACCTACATTGCCATTCACTGCCTATTCTAATACAGGCCCTCCTATTGACACCACCCCGTGATGTTTTTCTCACTCCTACTAGTGAATGGCCTGTTAGAAACGCTTTCAAAGCGCACCAGCCCGCGAGGTTTTTCAGAAACCTATCCTACATTGACACTGCATGTTTCCTGACCTCACCATGCTGACCACCCCATGGCGCTTTCCTCCATCCTACATTGCCACTCACTGCCTAACCTAATTCAGGCCCTCTGATTCACACCATCCCGTGATGTTTTTCTCACTCCTACTAGTTAATGGCCTGTTAGAAACCCTTACAATGCGCACCACCCCGCGATGTTTTTAAGAAACCTATCCTACATTGCCACTGCATGTTTCCTGACCACCCCATGCTGACCACGCCGTATTGCTTTTCTCCATCTTATATTGCCACTCACTGCCTATCCCAATTCAGCCCCTCCGATTCACACCACCCTGTGATGGTTTTCTTACTCCTTCTAGTGAATGGCGTGTTAGAAACCCTTACAATTCACACGACCCTGCGAAGTTTTTCCGAAACCTATCCTACATTGCGACTGCATGTTTCCTGACCTCCCCATGCTGACAACCCTGTGGCCATTTTCTCCATCCTACAGTGCCACTCACTGCCTATACTAATTCAGGCCCTCCGATTCACACCACCCCATGATGTTTTTCTCACTCCTACTAGTGAATTGCCTGTTAGAAACACTTAAAATGCGCACCATCCCGCGATGTTTTTCAAAAACCTGTCCTACATTGCCACTGCATGTTTCCTGTCCTCCCCATGCTGACCACCCCGTTGGGCTTTTGTCCATCCTACATTTCCACTCACTGCCTATACCAGTTCAGGCACTCCGATTCACACAACCCCGAGATGTTTTTCTCACTCCAAGTAGTGAATAGCCTGTTAGAAAACCTTATAATGCGCAACACCCCGCAATGTTTTTCAGAAACCTATCCTACATTGCCACTGTATGTTTCCTGACCTCCCCATGCTCACCACTCCGTGGCGCTTTTCTCCATCCTACATTGCCACTCACTGCCTATCCTAACCCAGGCCCTCCAATTAACACCACTCCGTGATGTTTTTCTCACCCCTACTAGTGAATGGCCTGTTAGAAACACTTACAATGCACTACACCGCGTTGTTTTTCAGAAAGCTGTCCTACATTGCCACTGCATGTTTCCTGACCTCCCCAAGCTGACCACCACATGGCGCTTTTCTCCATCCTACATTGCCACTCACTGCCTATCCTAATTCAGGCGCTCCGATTCACACAACAACGTGATGTTTTTCTCACTCCTATTGGTGTTGGCCTGTTAGAAACCCTTACAATGTGCACCAGCCCACGATGTTTTTCAGAAATGTATCCTACATTGCCACTGCATGTTTCCTGACCTCCCCGTGCTGAACACCCCGTGGCGCTTTTCTCCATCCTACATTGCCCCTCACTGCCTATCCTAATTCAGGCTCTCCGAGTCACACAACAACGTGATGTTTTTCTAATTCCTACTGGTGAATGGCCTGTTAGAAACCCTTACAATGTGCACCACCCCACGATGTTTTTGAGAAACCTATCCTACATTGCCACAGCATGTTTCCTGACCTCCCCATGCTGAACACCCCGTATCGCTTTTCTCCATGCTATATTGCCACTCACAGCCTGTCCTAATTCAGGCCCTCCGATTCACACCACCCCGTGATGTTTTTCTCACTCCTACTAGTGAATGGCCTGTTACAAACCCTTACAATCCACACCACCCCGTGATGTTTTTCAGAATCCTATCCTACATTGCTACAGCATGTTTCCTGACCTCCCCATGCTGACCACCACGTATAGCTTTTCTCCATCCTACATTGCCACTCACTGGCTATCCAAATTCAGGCCCTCCGATTCACACCACCCCGTGATGGTTTTCTCACTCCTACTAGTGAATGGCGTGTTAGAAACCCTTACAATGCACACCACCCCGCGATGTTTTTCAGAAACCTATCCCACATTGCCACTGCATGTGTCCTGACCTCCCCATGCTGACCACCCCGTGACGCTTTTCTCCATCCTACATTGCCACTCACTGCCTATTCTAATTCAGGCCCTCTGATTCACGCCACCCCCTGAAGTTTTTCTCACTCCTAATAGTGAATGGCCTGTTAGAAACCCTTACAATGTGCGCCACCCTGCGATGTTTTTCAGAAACCTGTCCTACATGGCCACGGCATGTTTCCTGACCTCCCCAAGCTGACCACCACGTGTCGCTTTTCTCCATCCTACATTGCCACTCACTGCCTATCCTAATTCATGTCCTCCGATTCACACCACACGGTTGTGTTTTTCTCACTGCTACTAGTTCATGGCGTGTTAGAAACACTTACAATGCGCAACACCCCGCAATATTTTTCAGAAACCTATCCTACATTGCCACTGCATGTTTCCAGATCTCCCCATGCTGACCAGCCCGTGGCGCTTTTGTCCATCCTACATTACCACTAACTGCCTATCCTAATTCAGGGCCTCCGATTCACCCAACAACGTGATAGTTTTCTCACTCCTACTAGTGAATTGGCTGTTAGAAACCCTTACAATGCGCACCACCACGCGATGTTTTTCTGAAACCTATCCTACATTGCCACTGCATGTTTCCTGACCTCCCCATGCTGACCACCCCGTGGCGCTTTTCTCCATCCTATATTGCCACTCACTGCCTATCCCAATTCAGGCCCTCCAATTCACACCACCCCGTGATGTTTTTCTCACTCCTACTAGTGAAAGGCCTGTTAGAAACACTTAAAATGCGCACCACCCCGCGATGTTTTTCAGAAACCTATCGTACATTGCCACTGCATGTTTCATGACCTCCCCCTGCTGACCACCACGTATAGCTTTTCTCCATCCTACATTGTCACTCACTGCCTATCCCAGTTCAGGCCCCCCGATTCACACCACCTCGTGATGATTTTCTCACTCCTACTAGTGAATGGCTTGTTAGAAACCCTTACAATTCACACGACCCCGCGATGTTTTTCAGAAACCGATCCTACATTGCCACTGCATGTTTCCTGACCTCCCCATGCTGACCACCCCGTGGCGCTTTTTTCCATCGTACATTGTCACTCACTGCCTATCCTAATTCACGCCCTTCGATTCACACCACCCCGTGATGATTTTCTCACTCCTACTAGTGAAAGGCCTGTTAGAAACACTTAAAATGCGCACCACCCCGCGATGTTTTTCAGAAACCTATCCTACATTGCCACTGCATGTTTCCTGACCTCCACATGCTGAACACCCTGTGGCACTTTTCTCCATCCTATATTGCCGCTCACTGCCTATCCTAATTCAGGCCCTCCGACTCACACAACAACGTGATGTTTTTCTCACTCCTACTAGTGAATGGCCTGTTAGAAACCCTTACAATGCACACCAACGGGCGATGTTTTTCAGAAACCTATCCTATATTGCCACTGCATGTTTCCTGACATCTACATGCTGACCACCCCGTATCGCTTTTCCACATCCTACATTGCCTCTCACTGTCTATTGCAATTCAGGCCCTCCGATTCACACCACCCCGTGATGTATTTCTCACTCCTACTAGTGAATGACCTGTTAGAAACCCTTACAATGCGCACCACCCCGTGATGTTTTTCAGAAACCTATCCTACATTGCCACTGCATGTGTCCTGACCTCACAATGCTGACCACCCCATGGCGCTTTTCTCCATCCTACATTGCCACTCACTGCCTATCCTAATTCAGGCCCCACGATTCACACCACCCCGTGATGTTTTTCTCACTCCTACTAGTGAATGGCCTGTTAGAAACCCTTACAATGCCCAGCACCCCGCGATGTTTTTCAGAAACCTATCCTACATTGCCACAGCATGTTTCCTGACCTCCCCATGCTGACCACCCCGTGGCGCTTTTCTCCATCCTACATTTTCAATCACTGCCTATCCTAATTCAGGCCCTTGAATTCACACCGACCCGTGTTCATTTTCTCACTCCTACTAGTGAATGGCCTCTTAGAAACCCTTACAATGCACACCAACCGGCGATGTTTTTCAGAAACCTCTCCTGCATTGCCATTGCATGTTTCCGGACCTCCACATTCTGAACACTCCGTGGCGCTTTTCTCCATCCTACATTGCCACTCACTGCCTATTCTAATTCAGGCCCTCCTATTCACACCACCCTGTGATGGTTTTCTCACTCCTACTAGTGAATGGCCTGTTAGAAAACTTTACAAAGTGCAGCAGCCCACGAAGTTTTCAGAAACCAATCCTACATTGCCACTGCATGTTTCCTGACCTCCCCATGCTGACCACCCCGTGGCGCTTTTCTCCATCCTACATTGCCATTCACTGCCTATCCCAATTCAGGCCCTCCGATTCACACCACCCAGTGATGGTTTTCTCACTCCTACTAGTGAATGGCCTGTTACAAACCCTTACAATGCGCACCACCCCACTATGTTTTTCAGAATCCTATCCTACTTTGCCACGGCATGTTTTCTGACATCCCCATGCTGACCACCCTGTGGCGCTGTTCTGCATCCTACATTGCCACTATCTGCCAATCATAATTCAGGCCCTCCGTCTCACACCACCCCGTGATGTATTTCTCACTCCTACTAGTGAATGGACTTTTAGAAACCCTTACAATTCACACCACCCCGCGATGTTTTTCAGAATCCTATCCTACATTGCCACTGCATGTTTCCTGACGACCCCATCCTGACCACCCCGTGGCGCTTTGCTCCATCCTACATTGCCACTCACTGCCTATCCCAATTCAGGTCCCCCGATTCACACCACCCCGTGATGGTTTTCTCACTCTTACTAGTAAATGGGCCTTTAGATGACCTTACAATGCGCACCACTCGGCGATGTTCTTCAGAAACGTATCGTACATTGTCACTGCATGTTTCCTGACCTCCCCATGCTGACCACCCCGTGGCGCTTTTCTCCATCCTACATTACCACTCACTGCCTATCTTAATTCAGGCCCTCCAATTCACCCAACAACGTGATGTTTTTCTCACTCCTACTAGTGAATGGCCTGTTAGAAACCCTTACAATGCGCACCACCCCGCGATGTTTTTCAGAAACCTAACCTACATTGCCACTGCATGTTTCCTGACCTCCACATGGTGACCAAACCGTATCACTTTTCTCCATCCTACATTGCCACTCACTGCCTATCCCAATTCAGGCCCTCCGATTCACACCACCCCGTGATGTTTTTCTCACTCCTACTAGTGAATGGCCTGTTACAAACTCTTACAATGCGCACCACCCCACTATGTTTTTCAGAATCCTATCCTACTTTGCCACGGCATGTTTTCTGACATCCCCATGCTGACCACCCTGTGGCACTGTTCTGCATCCTACATTGCCACTATCTGCCAATCATAATTCAGGCCCTCCGACTCACACCACCCCGTGATGTATTTCTCACTCCTACTAGTGAATGGACTTTTAGAAACCCTTACAATGCACACCACCCCGCGATGTTTTTCAGAATCCTATCCTACATTGCCACTGCATGTTTCCTGACGACCCCATGCTGACCACCCCGTGGCGCTTTGCTCCATCCTACATTGCCACTCACTGCCTATCCCAATTCAGGTCCCCCGATTCACACCACCCCGTGATGGTTTTCTCACTCTTACTAGTAAATGGGCCTTTAGATGACCTTACAATGCGCACCACTCGGCGATGTTCTTCAGAAACGTATCGTACATTGTCACTGCATGTTTCCTGACCTCCCCATGCTGACCACCCCGTGGCGCTTTTCTCCATCCTACATTACCACTCATTGCCTATCCTAATTCAGGCCCTCCAATTCACCCAACAACGTGATGTTTTTCTCACTCCTACTAGTGAATGGCCTGTTAGAAACCCTTACAATGCGCACCACCCCGCGATGTTTTTCAGAAACGTAACCTACATTGCCACTGCATGTTTCCTGACCTCCACATGCTGACCAAACCGTATCACTTTTCTCCATCCTACATTGCCACTCACTGCCTATCCCAATTCAGGCCCTCCGATTCACACCACCCCGTGATGTTTTTCTCACTCCTACTAGTGAATGGCCTGTTACAAACCCTTACAATGCGCACCACCCCGCTATGTTTTTCAGAAACCTATCCTACTTTGCCACGGCATGTTTTCTGAACTCCCCATGCTGACCACCCCGTGGCGCTTTTCTCCATCCTACATTGCCACTATCTGCGAAAACTAATTCAGGCCCTCCGACTCACACCACCCCGTGATGTATTTCTCGCTCCTACTTGTGAATGGACTTTTAGAAACCCTTACAATTCACACCACCCCGCGATGTTTTTCAGAATCCTATCCTACATTGCCACTGCATGTTTCCTGACCTCCCCATGATGACCACCCAGTGGCCATTTTCTCCATCCTACAGTGCCACTCACTGCCTATCCTAATTCAGGCCCTACGATTCACACCACCGCATGATGTTTTTCTCACTCTTACTAGTAAATGGGCCTTTAGAAGACCTTACAATGCGCACCACCACGCGATGTTCTTCAGAAACATATCCTACATTGCCACTGCATGTTTCCTGACCTCCCTATGCTGACCACCTTGTGGTGCTTTTCTCCATCCTACATTGCCACTCACTGTCGATCGTAATTCAGGCTCTCCGATTCACACAACAACGTGATGTTTTTCTCACTCCTACTAGTGAATGGCCTATTAGAAACCCTTACAATGCGCACCACCCCGCGATGATTTTCAGAAACCTATCCTACATTGTCACAGCATGTTTCCTCACCTCCCCATGCTGACCACCCCGTATCGCTTTTCTCCATCCTACATTGCCACTCACTGTCTATCCAAATTCATGCCCTCCGATTCACACCACCCCGTGATGGTTTTCTCACTCCTAATAGTGAATGGCGTGTTAGAAACCCTTACAATGCGCACCACCCCGCGATGTTGTTCAGAAACCTATCCTACATTGCCACTGTATGTTTCCTGACATCCCCATGCTGACCACCCCATATAGCTTTTCTCCATCCTACATTGCCACTCACTGCCTATCCCTATTCAGGCCCCCCGATTCACACCACCCCGTGATGTTTTTCTCACCCCTACTAGTGAATGGCCTGTTAGAAACCCTTACAATGCACTACCCTGCGATGTTTTTCAGAAACCTGTCCTACATTGCCACAGCATGTTTTCTGACCTCCCCAAGCTGGCAACCCCATGGCGCTTTTCTCCATCCTACATTGCCACTCACTGCCTTTCCTAATTCAGGCCCTCCGATTCACACCTCACGGTGATGTTTTTCTCACTTCTACTAGTGCATGGCGTGTTAGAAACAATTACAATGCGCAACACCCCGCAATATTTTTCAGAAACCTATTCTACATTGCCACTTCATGTTTCCTGACTTCCCCATGCTGCCCAGCCCGGGCGCTTTGGTCCATCCTACATTGCCACTCACTGCCTATCCTAATTCAGGCCCTCCGATTCACACCACCCCGTGAATTTTTTCTCACTCTTACTAGTGAATTTCCTGTCAGAAACTCTTACAATGCGCAACACCCCACGATGTTTTTCGGAATCTTAACCTACATTGCCACTGCATTTTTCCTGACGTCCCCATGCTGACCACCCCATGGGGCTTTTCTCCATCCTACATTGCCACTCACTGCCTTTCCCAATTCAGGCCCTCCAATTCACACCACCGCGTGATGATTTTCTCACTCCTACTAGTGAATGGCCAGTTAGAAACCTTTAAAATGCGCACCACCCCGCGGTGTTTTTTAGAAACCTATCCTACAGTGCCACTGCATGTTTCCTCACCTCCCCATGCTGGCCACCCCGTATAGTTTTTCTCCATCCTACACTGCCACTCACTGCCTATCCCAATTCAGGCCCCCCGATTCACACCACCCCGTGATCGTTTTCTCACTCCTACTAGTGAATGGCGTGCTAGAAACCCTTACAATTCACACGACCCCGCGATGTTTTTCAGAAAGCTATCCTACATTGCCACTGCATGCTTCCTGACCTCCCCATGCTGACCACCCCGAGGCCATTTTCTCCATCCTACAGAGCCACTCACTGCCTAACCTAATTCAGGCCCTACGATTCACACCACCCCGTGATGTTTTTTCTCACTGTTACTAGTAAATGGGCCTTTAGAAGACCTTACAATGCGCACCACCTCGCGATGTTTTTCAGAATCCTATCCTACATTGCCACTGCATGTTTCCTGATGTCCCCATGCTGACCACCCCGTGGCGCTTTTCTCCATCCTACATTGCCACTCATGGCATATCCCAAATCAGGCCCTCTGATTCACACCACCCCGTGATGGTTTTCTCACTCCTACTAGTGAATGGCCTGTTAGAAACCCTTAGAATGCACACCACCCGGCGAAGTTTTTCAGAAACCTATCCTGCATTGCCACTGCATGTTTCCTGACCTCCCCATGCTCAACACCCCGTGGCGCTTTTCTCCAACCTACATTGCCACTCACTGCCTATTCTAATACAGGTCCTCCTATTGACACAACCCCGTGATGTTTTTCTCACTCCTACTAGTGAATGGCCTGTTAGAAACGCTTTCAAAGCGCACCAGCCCGCGAGGTTTTTCAGAAACCTATCCTACAATGACACTGCATGTTTCCTGACCTCACCATGCTGACCACCCCATGGCGCTTTCCTCCATCCTACATTGCCACTCTCTGCCTAACCTAATTCAGGCCCTCCGATTCACACCACCCCGTGATGTTTTTCTCACTCCTACTAGTGAATGGCCTGTTAGAAACCCTTACAATGCGCACCACCCCGCGATGTTTTTAAGAAACCTATCCTACATTGCCACTGCAAGTTTCCTGACCTCCCCATGCTGACCACCCCTTGGCGCTTTTCTCCATCCTACATTGGCACTAACTGAATATACTAATTCAGGTTCTCCGATTCACACCCAACCGTGATGTTTTTCTCACTCCTACTAGTCAATGGCCTGTTAGAAACCCTTAAAATGCGCACCATCCCGCGATGTTTTTCAGAAACCTGTCCTACATTGCCACTGCATGTTTCCTGTCCTCCCCATGCTGACCAACCCGTTGCGCTTTTGTCCATCCTACATTTCCACTCACTGCCTATACCAGTTCAGGCACTCCGATTCACACCACCCTGTGAATTTTTTCTCACTCTTACTAGTGAATGGCGTGTCAGAAACCCTTACAATGCGCACCACCCCGCGATGTTTTTCAGAAACCTATTCTACGTTGCCACTGCATGTTTCCTGACCTCCCCATGCTGACCACCCCGTGACGCTTTTCTCCATCCTACATTGTCACTAACTGCCTATCCTAATTCAGGACCTTCGATTCACAACACCCCGTGATGATTTTCTCACTCCTACTAGTGAATGGCCTGTTAGAAACCCTTAAATTGGGGGCCGGGGATTTAGCTCAGCGGCATAAGCACCTGCCTTGCAAGCAGGCAGTCGTGAGTTCGATCCCTGGTACCGATAAAAATGAAAAAGACCAAAAACAAACCCTTACAATGCACACCACACAGCGATATTTTTCAGAAAACTATCCTACATTGCCACTACATGTTTCCTGACCTCCCCATGCTGAACACCCCGTGGCGCTTTTCTCCATTCAACATTGCCACTCACTGCCTATCCTAAATCAGGCCCTCCGATTCACACCACCCCGTGATGTTTTTCTCACTCCTACTAGTGAATGGGCTGTTAGAAACCCTTACAATGCGCACCACCCCGCGATGATTTTCAGAAACCTATCCTACATTGCCACAGCATGTTTCCTGACCTCCCCATGCTGACCACCCCATGGCACTTTTCTCCATCCTACATTTTCACTCACTGCCTATCCTAATTCAGGCCCTTGGATTCACACCGACCCGTGAGGATTTTGTCACTCCTACTAGTGAATGGCCTGTTAGAAACCCTTACAATGCACAACATGCGGCGATGTTTTCAAGAAACCTATCCTACATTGCCACTGCATGTTTCCTGACCTCCCCATGCTGAACACCCCATGGCGCTTTTCTCCATCCCACATTGCCACTCACTTCCTATCCCAATTCAGGCCCCCCGATTCACACCACCCCGTGATGGTTTTCTCACTCCTACTAGTGAATGGCGTGCTAGAAACCCTTACAATTCACACGACCCCGCGATGTTTTTCAGAAAGCTATCCTACATTGCCACTGCATGCTTCCTGACCTCCCCATGCTGACCACCCCGAGGCCATTTTCTCCATCCTACAGAGCCACTCACTGCCTAACCTAATTCAGGCCCTACGATTCACACCACCCCGTGATGTTTTTTCTCACTGTTACTAGTAAATGGGCCTTTAGAAGACCTTACAATGCGCACCACCTCGCGATGTTTTTCAGAATCCTATCCTACATTGCCACTGCATGTTTCCTGACCTCCCCATGCTGACCACCCCTTGGCGCTTTTCTCCATCCTACATTGGCACTAACTGAATATACTAATTCAGGTTCTCCGATTCACACCCAACCGTGATGTTTTTCTCACTCCTACTAGTCAATGGCCTGTTAGAAACCCTTAAAATGCGCACCATCCCGCGATGTTTTTCAGAAACCTGTCTTACATTGCCACTGCATGTTTCCTGTCCTCCCCATGCTGACCAACCCGTTGCGCTTTTGTCCGTCCTACATTTCCACTCACTGCCTATACCAGTTCAGGCACTCCGATTCACACCACCCTGTGAATTTTTTCTCACTCTTACTAGTGAATGGCGTGTCAGAAACCCTTACAATGCGCACCACCCCGCGATGTTTTTCAGAAACCTATTCTACGTTGCCACTGCATGTTTCCTGACCTCCCCATGCTGACCACCGCGTGACGCTTTTCTCCATCCTACATTGTCACTAACTGCCTATCCTAATTCAGGACCTTCGATTCACAACACCCCGTGATGATTTTCTCACTCCTACTAGTGAATAGGCTGTTAGAAACCCTTAAATTGGGGGCTGGCGATTTAGCTCAGCGGCATAAGCACCTGCCTTGCAAGCAGGCAGTCGTGAGTTCGATCCCTGGTACCGATAAAAATGAAAAAGACCAAAAACAAACCCTTACAATGCACACCACCCAGCGATATTTTTCAGAAAACTATCCTACATTGCCACTACATGTTTCCTGACCTCCCCATGCTGAACACCCCGTGGCGCTTTTCTCCATTCAACATTGCCACTCACTGCCTATCCTAATTCAGGCCCTCCGATTCACACCACCCCGTGATGTTTTTATCACTCCTACTAGTGAATGGCCTGTTAGAAACCCTTACAATGCGCACCACCCCGCGATGATTTTCAGAAACCTATCCTACATTGCCACAGCATGTTTCCTGACCTCCCCATGCTGACCACCCCATGGCGCTTTTCTCCATCCTACATTTTCACTCACTGCCTATCCTAATTCAGGCCCTTGGATTCACACCGACCCGTGAGGATTTTGTCACTCCTACTAGTGAATGGCCTGTTAGAAACCCTTACAATGCACAACATGCGGCGATGTTTTCAAGAAACCTATCCTACATTGCCACTGCATGTTTCCTGACCTCCCCATGCTAAACACCCCATGGCGCTTTTCTCCATCCCACATTGCCACTCACTTCCTATCATAATCCAGGCTCTCCGATTCACACCACTACGTGCTGTTTTTCTCACCCCTACTAGTGAATGGCCTGTTAGAAACACTTACAATGCACTACCCCGCGATGTTTTTCAGAAACTTGTCCTACATTGCCACAGCATGTTTCCTGACCTCCCCAAGCTGACCACCCCATGGCGCTTTTATCCATCCTACATTGCCACTCACTGCCTTTCCCAATTCAGGCCCTCCGATTCACACCTCGCGGTGATATTTTTCTCACTGCTACTAGTGCATGGAGTGTTAGAAACACTTACAATGCGCAACACCCCGCAATATTTTTCAGAAACCTACCCTACATTGCCACTGCATGTTTCCTGACCTCCCCATGCTGACCAGCCCGTGACGCTTTTGTCCATCCTACATTGCCCCTCACTGCCTATCCTAATTCAGGCCCTCCGATTCACACCACCCCGTGAATTTTTTCTCACTCTTACTAGTGAATGGCCTGTCAGAAACTCTTACAATGCGCAACAACCCACGATGTATTTCGGAATCTTAACCTACATTGCCATTGCATTTTTCCTGATGTCCCCATGCTGACCACCCCGTGGGGCTTTTCTCCATCCTACATTGCCTCTCACTGCCTATCCCAATTCAGGCCCTCTGATTCATCCCACACCGTGATGTTTTTCTCACTCCTACTAGTCAATGGCCTATTAGAAACCCTTACAATGCGCACCACCCCGCGATGATTTTCAGAAACCTATCCTACATTGTCACAGCATGTTTCCTCACGTCCCCATGCTGACCACCCCGTATCGCTTTTCTCGATCCTACATTGCCACTCACTGCCTATCCAAATTCAGGCCCTCCGATTCACACCACCCCGTGATGGTTTTCTCACTCCTAATAGTGAATGGCGTGTTAGAAACCCTTACAATGTGAACCACCCCGCGATGTTTTTCAGAAACCTATCCTACATTGCCACTGCATGTGTCCTGACCTACACATGCTGACCACCCCGTGGCGCTTTTCTCCATCCTACATTGCCACTCACTGCCTGTCCTAATTCAGGCCCTCCGATTCACACCACCCCGTGAATTTTTTCTCACTCTTACTAGTGAATGGCCTTTTAGAAACTCTTACAATACGCACCACCTCGCGATGTTTTTCAGAATCCTATCCTACATTGCCACTGCATGTTTCCTGACGTCCCCATGCTGACCACCCCGTGGCGCTTTTCTCCATCCTACATTGCCACTCACTGCCTATCCCAATTCAGGCCCTCCGATTCACACAACCCCGTGCTGTTTTTCTCACTCCTACTAGTGAATGGCCTGTTAGAAACCCTTAAAATGCGTACCACCCCGCGATGTTGTTCAGAAACCTATCCTACATTGCCACTGTATGTTTCCTGACATCCCCATGCTGACCACCCCATATAGCTTTTCTCCATCCTACATTGCCACTCACTGCCTATCCCTATTCAGGCCCCCCGATTCACACCACCCCGTGATGTTTTTCTCACCCCTACTAGTGAATGGCCTGTTAGAAACCCTTACAATGCACTACCCTGCGATGTTTTTCAGAAACCTGTCCTACATTGCCACAGCATGTTTCCTGACCTCCCCAAGCTGACCACCCCATGGCGCTTTTCTCCATCCTACATTGCCACTCACTGCCTTTCCTAATTCAGGCCCTCCGATTCACACCTCACGGTGATGTTTTTCTCACTTCTACTAGTGCATGGCGTGTTAGAAACAATTACAATGCGCAACACCCCGCAATATTTTTCAGAAACCTATTCTACATTGCCACTGCATGTTTCCTGACTTTCCCATGCTGCCCAGCCCGGGTGCTTTTGTCCATCCTACATTGCCACTCACTGCCTATCCTAATTCAGGCCCTCCGATTCACACCACCCCGTGAATTTTTTCTCACTCTTACTAGTGAATTTCCTGTCTGAAACACTTACAATGCGCAACACCCCACGATGTTTTTCGGAATCTTAACCTACATTGCCACTGCATTTTTCCTGACGTCCCCATGCTGACCACCCCATGGGGCTTTTCTCCATCCTACATTGCCACTCACTGCCTATCCCAATTCAGGCCCTCCATTTCACACCCCCGCGTGATGATTTTCTCACTCCTACTAGTGAATGGCCTGTTAGAAACCTTAAAAATGCGCACCACCCCGCGATGTTTTTTAGAAACCTATCCTACAGTGGCACTGCATGTTTCCCACCTCCCCATGCTGGCCACCCCGTATTGCTTTTCTCCGTCCTACACTGCCACTCACTGCCTATCCCAATTCAGGCCCCCCGATTCACACCACCCCGTGATGGTTTTTTCACTCCTACTAGTGAATGGCGTGCTAGAAACCCTTACAATTCACACGACCCCGCGATGTTGTTCAGAAAGCTATCCTACATTGCCACTGCATGTTTCCTGACCTCCCCATGCTGACCACCCCGAGGCCATTTTCTCCATCTTACAGAGCCACTCACTGCCTAACCTAATTCAGGCCCTACGATTCATACCACCCCGTGATGTTTTTCTCACTCTTACTAGTAAATGGGCCTTTAGAAGACCTTACAATGCGCACCACCTCGCGATGTTTTTCAGAATCCTATCCTACATTGCGACTGCATGTTTCCTGACCTCCCCATGCTGACCACCCAGTGGCCATTTTCTCCATCCTACAGTGCCACTCACTGCCTATCCTAATTTAGGCCCTACGATTCACACCACCCCATGATGTTTTTCTCACTCTTACTAGTAAATGGGCCTTTAGAAGACCTTACAATGCGCACCACCACGCGATGTTCTTCAGAAACATACCCTACATTGCGACTGCATGTTTCCTGACCTCCCTATGCTGACCACCTTGTGGTGCTTTTCTCCATCCTACATTGCCACTCACTGTCTATCGTAATTCAGGCGCTACGATTCACACAACAACGTGATGTTTTTCTCACTCCTACTAGTGAATGGCCTGTTAGAAACCCTTACAATTCACACGACCCCGCGATGTTTTTCAGAAACCTATCCTACATTGCCACTGCATGTTTCCTGACCTCCCCATGCTGACCACCCCGTGGCGCTTTTTTCCATCGTACATTGTCACTCACTGCCTATCCTAATTCACGCGCTTCGATTCACACCACCCCGTGATGATTTTCTCACTCCTACTAGTGAATGGCCAGTTAGAAAGCCTTACAATGCACACCAACGGGCGATGTTTTTCAGAAACCTATCCTACATTGCCACTGCATGTTTCCTGACCTCCACATGCTGAACACCCCGTGGCACTTTTCTCCATCCTATATTGCCACTCACTGCCTATCCTAATTCAGGCCCTCCGACTCACACAACAATGTGATGTTTTTCTCACTCCTACTAGTGAATGGCCTGTTAGAAACCCTTACAATGGGCACCACCCCGCGATGTTTTTCAGAAACCTATCCTACATTGCCACTGCATGTTTCCTGACATCTCCATGCTGACCACCCCGTATCGCTTTTCCACATCCTACATTGCCTCTCACTGTCTATCGCAATTCAGGCCCTCCGATTCACATGACCCCGTGATGTATTTCTCACTCCTACTAGTGAATGACCTGTTAGAAACCCTTAAAATGCGCACCACCCCGTGATGTTTTTCAGAAACCTATCCTACTTTGCCACTGCATGTGTCCTGACCTCACAATGCTGACCACCCCATGGCGCTTTTCTCCATCCTACATTGCCACTCACTGCCTATCCTAATTCAGGCCCCACGATTCACACCACCCCGTGATGTTTTTCTCACTCCTACTAGTGAATGGCCTGTTAGAAACCCTTACAATGCCCACCACCCCGCGATGTTTTTCAGAAACCTATCCTACATTGCCACAGCATGTTTCCTGACCTCCCCATGCTGACCACCCCGTGGCGCTTTTCTCCATCCTACATTTTCACTCACTGCCTATCCTAATTCAGGCCCTTGAATTCACACCGACCCGTGTTCATTTTCTCACTCCTACTAGTGAATGGCCTCTTAGAAACCCTTACAATGCACACCACCCGGCGATGTTTTTCAGAAACCTCTCCTGCATTGCCATTGCATGTTTCCGGACCTCCACATTCTGAACACTCCGTGGCGCTTTTCTCCATCCTACATTGCCACTCACTGCCTATTCTAATTCAGGCCCTCCGATTCACACCACCCAGTGATGTTTTTCTCACTCCTACTAGTGAATGGCCTGTTACAAACCCTTACAATGCGCACCACCCCACTATGTTTTTCAGAATCCTATCCTACTTTGCCACGGCATGTTTCCTGACCTCCACATGCTGACCACCCCGTGGCGCTTTTCTCCATCCTACATTTTCACTCACTGCCTATCCTAATTCAGGCCCTTCGATTCACACCGACCCGTATTGATTTTCTCACTCCTACTAGAGAATGGCCTCTTAGAAACCCTTACAATGCACACCACCCGGCGATGTTTTTCAGAATCCTCTCCTGCATTGCCACTGCATGTTTCCGGACCTCCACATACTGAACACTCCGTGGCGCTTTTCTCCATCCTACATTGCCACTCACTGCCTATTGTAATTCAGGCCCTCCTATTCACACCACCCCGTGATGTTTTTCTCACTCCTACTAGTGAATGGCCTGTTAGAAACGCTTACAAAGCACACCAGCCCGCGAAGTTTTTCAGAAATCTATCCTACATTGCCACGGCATGTGTCCTTACCTCACCATGCTGACCACCCCGTGGCGCTTTTCTCCATCGTACATTGCCACTCACTGCCTATCCTAATTCAGGCCCTCCGATTCACACCACCCCGTGATGTTTCTCTCACTCCTACTAGTGAATGGCCTGTTAGAAACCCTTACAATGCCCACCACCCCGCGATGTTTTTCAGAAACCTATCCTACATTGCCACAGCATGTTTCCTGACCTCCCCATGCTGACCACCCCGTGTCGCTTTTCTCAATCCTACATTTTCACTCACTGCCTATCCTAATTCAGGCCCTTGAATTCACACCGACCCGTGTTGATTTTCTCACTCCTACTAGTGAATGGCCTCTTAGAAACCCTTACAATGCACACCACCCGGCGATGTTTTTCAGAAACCTATCCTGCATTGCCACTGCATGTTTCCTGACATCCACATACTGAGCACTCCGTGGCGCTTTTCTCCATCCTACATTGCCACTCACTGCGTATTCTAATTCAGGCCCTCCTATTCACACCACCCTGTGATGTTTTTCTCACTCTTACTAGTGAATGGCCTGTTAGAAAACTTTACAATGCGCAACTGCCCGAGAAGTTTTTCAGAAACCTATCCTACATTGCCACTGCATGTTTCCTGACCTCCCCATGATGACCACCCCGTGGCACTTTTCTCCATCCTACATTTCCACTCACTGCCTATACCAATTCAGGCCCTCCGATTCACACCACCCCGTGATGTTTTTCTCACTCCTACTAGTGAATGGCCTGTTACAAACCCTTACAATGCCACCACCCCGCTATGTTTTTCAGAAACCTATCCTACTTTGCCACGGCATGTTTTCTGACCTCCCCATGCTGACCACCCCGTGGCGCTTTTCTCCATCCTACATTGCCACTATCTGCCAATCCTAATTCAGGCCCTCCGACTCACACCACCCCGTGATGTATTACTCACTCCTACTAGTGAATGGACTTTTAGAATCCCTTACAATTCGCACCACCCCGCGATGTTTTTCAGAATCCTATCCTACATTGCCACTGCATGTTTCCTGAAGTCCCCATGCTGACCACCCCGTGACCATTTTCTCCATCCTACAGTGCCACAAACTGCCTATGCTAATTCAGGCCCTACGATTCACACCACCCCATGATGTTTTTCTCACTCTTAATAGTAAATGGGCCTTTAGAAGACCTTACAATGCGCACCACCACGCGATGTTCTTCAGAAACATATCCTACATTGCCACTGCATGTTTCCTGACCTCCCTATGCTGACCACCCCGTGGCGCTTTTCTCCATCCTACATTGCCACTCACTGCCTATCCGTATTCAGGTCCCCCGATTCACACCACCATGTGATGGTTTTCTCACTCTTACTAGTAAATGGGCCTTTAGAAGACCTTACAATGCGCACCACCACGCGATGATATTCAGAAACGTATCCTACATTGCCACTGCATGTTTCCTGACCACCCCATGCTGACCACCCCGTGGCGCGTTTCTCCATTCTTCATTGCCACTCACTGCCTATCCTAATTCAGGCCCTCTGATTCACACAACAATGTGATGTTTTTCTCACTGCTACTAGTGAATGGCTTGTTAGAAACCCTTACAATTCACATGACCCCGCGATGTTTTTCAGAAACCTATCCTCCATTGCCACTGCATGTTTCCTGACCTCCCCATGCTGACCTCCCCGTGGCCATTTTCTCCATCCTACATTGCAATTCTCTGCCTATCCTAATTCAGGCCCTCCGATTCACACCACCCCGTGATGTTTTTCTCACTCCTACTAGTAAATGGCCTGTTAGAAACCCTGACAATGCGCACCACCCCACGATGTTTTTCATAAACCTATCCTACATGGCCACGGCATGTTTCCTGACCTCCCCATGATGACCACCCATGGCGCTTTTCTCCATCCTACATTGCCAATCACTGCCTATCCTAATTCAGGCCCTCCGAATCACACCTCACCATGATGTATTTCTCACTCCTACTAGTGAATGGCCTGTTAGAAACCCTTACAATGTGCACCACCCCGCGATGTTTTTCAGAAAACTATCCTATATTGCCACTGCATGTGTCCTGACCTACACATGCTGACCACCCCATGGCGCTTTTCTCCATCCTACATTGCCACTCACTGCCTATCGTAATTCAGGCCCTCCGATTCACACAACAAGGTGATGTTTTTCTCACTCCTACTAGTGAATGGCCTGTTAGAAAATCATACAATGCACACCACCCCGCGATGTTTTTCACAAACCTATCCTACATTGCCACTGCATGTTTCCTGAACTTCCCATGCTGACCACCCCGTATCGCTTTTCTCCATCCTACATAGCCTCTCACTGCCTATCCCAATTCAGGACCTCCGATTCACACCACCTTGTGATGGTTTTCTCACTCCTACTAGTGAATGGCGTGTTAGAAACACTTACAATGCGCACCACCCCACAATGTGTTTCAGAAACCTATCCTACATTGCCACTGCATGTTTCCTGACCTCACCCATGCTGACCACCCCGTGGCGCTTTTCTCCATCCTACATTGCCACTCACTGCCTGTCCTAATTCAGGCCCTCCAATTCACACCACCCTGTGATGTTTTTCGCACTCCTAGTAGTGAATGGCTTGTTAGAAACACTTACAATACGCACCACCCCCCAAGGTTTTTCAGAAACCTATCCTACATTGCCACTGCATGTTTCCTGACCTCCCAATGTTGAACACCCCGTGGCGCTTTTCTCCATGCTACATTGCCACTCACTGCCTATTCTAATTCAGGCCCTCCGATTCACAAGACCCCGTGAAGTTTTTCTCACTCCTACTAGTGAATGGCCAGTTAGAAAGCCTTACAATGCACACCAACGGGCGATGT
This sequence comes from Cavia porcellus, assembly GCF_034190915.1. Classification (NCBI taxonomy): domain Eukaryota; kingdom Metazoa; phylum Chordata; class Mammalia; order Rodentia; family Caviidae; genus Cavia; species Cavia porcellus. The sequence goes on from NW_026947800.1 coordinate 147,868, forward strand.
TTTTCAGAAACCTATCCTACATTGCCACTGCATGTTTCCTGACCTCCACATGCTGAACACCCCGTGGCACTTTTCTCCATCCTATATTGCCACTCACTGCCTATCCTAATTCAGGCCCTCCGACTCACACAACAATGTGATGTTTTTCTCACTCCTACTAGTGAATGGCCTGTTAGAAACCCTTACAATGTGCACCACCCCGCGATGTTTTTCAGAAACCTATCCTACATTGCCACTGCATGTTTCCTGACATCTCCATGCTGACCACCCCGTATCGCTTTTCCACATCCTACATTGCCTCTCACTGTCTATCGCAATTCAGGCCCTCCGATTCACATGACCCCGTGATGTATTTCTCACTCCTACTAGTGAATGACCTGTTAGAAACCCTTAAAATGCGCACCACCCCGTGATGTTTTTCAGAAACCTATCCTACTTTGCCACTGCATGTGTCCTGACCTCACAATGCTGACCACCCCATGGCGCTTTTCTCCATCCTACATTGCCACTCACTGCCTATTCTAATTCAGGCCCTCCGATTCACACCACCCAGTGATGTTTTTCTCACTCCTACTAGTGAATGGCCTGTTACAAACCCTTACAATGCGCACCACCCCACTATGTTTTTCAGAATCCTATCCTACTTTGCCACGGCATGTTTCCTGACCTCCACATGCTGACCACCCCGTGGCGCTTTTCTCCATCCTACATTTTCACCCACTGCCTATCCTAATTCAGGCCCTTCGATTCACACCGACCCGTATTGATTTTCTCACTCCTACTAGTGAATGGCCTCTTAGAAACCCTTACAATGCACACCACCCGGCGATGTTTTTCAGAATCCTCTCCTGCATTGCCACTGCATGTTTCCGGACCTCCACATACTGAACACTCCGTGGCGCTTTTCTCCATCCTACATTGCCACTCACTGCCTATTGTAATTCAGGCCCTCCTATTCACACCACCCCGTGATGTTTTTCTCACTCCTACTAGTGAATGGCCTGTTAGAAACGCTTACAAAGCACACCAGCCCGCGAAGATTTTCAGAAATCTATCCTACATTGCCACGGCATGTTTCCTTACCTCACCATGCTGACCACCCCGTGGCGCTTTTCTCCATCGTACATTGCCACTCACTGCCTATCCTAATTCAGGCCCTCCGATTCACACCACCCCGTGATGTTTCTCTCACTCCTACTAGTGAATGGCCTGTTAGAAACCCTTACAATGCCCACCACCCCGCGATGTTTTTCAGAAACCTATCCTACATTGCCACTGCATGTTTCCTGACCTCCCCATGCTGACCACCCCGTGTCGCTTTTCTCAATCCTACATTTTCACTCACTGCCTATCCTAATCAGGACCTTCGATTCACAACACCCCATGATGATTTTGTCACTCCTACTAGTGTATGGCCTGTTAGAAACCCTTACAATGCACATCACCCGGCGATGTTTTTCAGAAACCTATCCTGCATTGCCACTGCATGTTTCCTGACCTCCCCATGCTGAACACCCCGTGGCGCTTTTCTCCATCCCACATTGCCACTCCCGGCCTATTCTAATTCAGTCCCTCCTATTCACACCACCCCGTGATGTTTTTCTCATTCCTACTAGTGAATCGCCTGTTAGAAACCCTTACAAAGCGCACCAGCCCACGAAGTTTTTCAGAAACCTATCCTACATTGCCACTGCATGTTTCCTGACCTCCCCATGATGACCACCCCGTGGCACTTTTCTCCATCCTACATTTCCACTCACTGCCTATACCAATTCAGGCCCTCCGATTCACACCACCCCGTGATGTTTTTCTCACTCCTACTAGTGAATGGCCTGTTACAAACCCTTACAATGCCACCACCCCGCTATGTTTTTCAGAAACCTATCCTACTTTGCCACGGCATGTTTTCTGACCTCCCCATGCTGACCACCCCGTGGCGCTTTTCTCCATCCTACATTGCCACTATCTGCCAATCCTAATTCAGGCCCTCCGACTCACACCACCCCGTGATGTATTACTCACTCCTACTAGTGAATGAACTTTTAGAATCCCTTACAATTCGCACCACCCCGCGATGTTTTTCAGAATCCTATCCTACATTGCCACTGCATGTTTCCTGAAGTCCCCATGCTGACCACCCCGTGACCATTTTCTCCATCCTAGAGTGCCACAAACTGCCTATGTTAATTCAGGCCCTACGATTCACACCACCCCATGATGTTTTTCTCACTCTTACTAGTAAATGGGCCTTTAGAAGACCTTACAATGCGCACCACCACGCGATGTTCTTCAGAAACATATCCTACATTGCCACTGCATGTTTCCTGACCTCCCTATGCTGACCACCTTGTGGCGCTTTTCTCCATCCTACATTGTCACTAACTGCCTATCCTAATTCAGGACCTTCGTTTCACAACACCCCATGATGATTTCCTCACTCCTAGTAGTGAATGGCCTGTTAGAAACCCTTACAATGCACACCACCGGCGACGTTTTTCAGAAACCTATCCTACATTGCCACTGCATGTTTCCTGACCTCCCCATGCTGAACACCCCGTGGCGCTTTTCTCCATCCTACATTGCCACTCACTGCCTATTCTAATTCAGGCCCTCCGATTCACACCACCCCGTGATGTGTTTCTCACTCCTACTAGTGAATGGCCTGTTAGAAACCCTTAAAATGCGCACCACCCAGCAATGTTTTCCAGAAACCTGTCCTACATTGCCACAGCATGTTTCCTGATCTCCCCAAGCTGACCACCCCATGGCGCTTTTCTCCATCCTACATTGCCACTCACTGCCTATCCTAATTCAGGCCCTCCGATTCACACCACCCCGTGAATATTTTCTCACTCCTACTAGTGAATGGCCTGTCAGAAACTCTTACAATGCGCAACACCCCACGATGTTTTTCGGAATCCTTCCTACATTTCGACTGCATGTTTCCTGACGTCCCCGTGCTGACCACCCCGTGGGGCTTTTCTCCATCCTACATTGCCACTCACTGCCCATCCCAAATAAGGCCCTCCATGTCACACCACCCCGTGATATTTTTCTCACTCCTACTAGTGAATGGCCTGTAAGAAACCCTTAAAATGCGCACCACCCCGCGATGTTTTTCAGAAACCTATCCTACATTGCCACTGCATGTTTCTTGACCTCCCCATGCTGACCACCACGTGACGCTTTTCTCCATCCTACATTGCCACTTACTGCCTTTCCTAATTCAGGCCCTCCGATTCACACCACCCCGTGATGTTTTTCTCGCTCCTACTAGTGAATGGCCTGTAAGAAACCCTTAAAATGCGCACCACCACACGATGTTCTTCAGAAACATATCCTACATTGCCACTGCATGTTTCCTGACCTCCCTATGCTGACCACCTTGTGGCGCTTTTCTCAATCCTACATTGCCACTCACTGTCTATCCTAATTCAGGCGCTCTGATTCACACAACAACGTGATGTTTTTTCTCACTCCTACTAGTGAATGGCCTGTTAGAAACCCTGATAATGCGCACCACCCCGCGATGTTTTTCAGAAAGCTATCCTACATTGCCACTGCATGTTTCCTGACCTCCCCATGCTGACCACCCCGTGATTCTTTTCTCCATCCTACATTGTCACTAACTGCCTATACTAATTCAGGACCTTCGATTCACACCACCCCGTGATGTTTTTCTCACTCCTAGTAGTGAATGGCCTGTTACAAACCCTTACAATGCCACCACCCCGCTATGTTTTTCAGAAACCTATCCTACTTTGCCACGGCATGTTTTCTGACCTCCCCATGCTGACCACCCCGTGGCGCTTTTCTCCATCCTACATTGCCACTATCTGCCAATCCTAATTCAGGCCCTCCGACTCACACCACCCCGTGATGTATTACTCACTCCTACTAGTGAATGAACTTTTAGAATCCCTTACAATTCGCACCACCCCGCGATGTTTTTCAGAATCCTATCCTACATTGCCACTGCATGTTTCCTGAAGTCCCCATGCTGACCACCCCGTGACCATTTTCTCCATCCTAGAGTGCCACAAACTGCCTATGCTAATTCAGGCCCTACGATTCACACCACCCCATGATGTTTTTCTCACTCGTACTAGTAAATGGGCCTTTAGAAGACCTTACAATGCGCACCACCACGCGATGTTCTTCAGAAACATATCCTACATTGCCACTGCATGTTTCCTGACCTCCCTATGCTGACCACCTTGTGGTGCTTTTCTCCATCCTACATTGTCACTAACTGCCTATCCTAATTCAGGACCTTCGTTTCACAACACCCCATGATGATTTCCTCACTCCTAGTAGTGAATGGCCTGTTAGAAACCCTTACAATGCACACCACCGGCGACGTTTTTCAGAAACCTATCCTACATTGCCACTGCATGTTTCCTGACCTCCCCATGCTGAACACCCCGTGGCGCTTTTCTCCATCCTACATTGCCACTCACTGCCTATTCTAATTCAGGCCCTCCGATTCACACCACCCCGTGATGTGTTTCTCACTCCTACTAGTGAATGGCCTGTTAGAAACCCTTAAAATGCGCACCACCCAGCAATGTTTTCCAGAAACCTGTCCTACATTGCCACAGCATGTTTCCTGACCTCCCCAAGCTGACCACCCCATGGCGCTTTTCTCCATCCTACATTGCCACTCACTGCCTATCCTAATTCAGGCCCTCCGATTCACACCACCCCGTGAATATTTTCTCACTCCTACTAGTGAATGGCCTGTCAGAAACTCTTACAATGCGCAACACCCCACGATGTTTTTCGGAATCCTTCCTACATTTCGACTGCATGTTTCCTGACGTCCCCGTGCTGACCACCCCGTGGGGCTTTTCTCCATCCTACATTGCCACTCACTGCCCATCCCAAATAAGGCCCTCCATGTCACACCACCCCGTGATATTTTTCTCACTCCTACTAGTGAATGGCCTGTAAGAAACCCTTAAAATGCGCACCACCCCGCGATGTTTTTCAGAAACCTATCCTACATTGCCACTGCATGTTTCTTGACCTCCCCATGCTGACCACCACGTGACGCTTTTCTCCATCCTACATTGCCACTTACTGCCTTTCCTAATTCAGGCCCTCCGATTCACACCACCCCGTGATGTTTTTCTCGCTCCTACTAGTGAATGGCCTGTAAGAAACCCTTAAAATGCGCACCACCACACGATGTTCTTCAGAAACATATCCTACATTGCCACTGCATGTTTCCTGACCTCCCTATGCTGACCACCTTGTGGCGCTTTTCTCAATCCTACATTGCCACTCACTGTCTATCCTAATTCAGGCGCTCTGATTCACACAACAACGTGATGTTTTTTCTCACTCCTACTAGTGAATGGCCTGTTAGAAACCCTGATAATGCGCACCACCCCGCGATGTTTTTCAGAAAGCTATCCTACATTGCCACTGCATGTTTCCTGACCTCCCCATGCTGACCACCCCGTGATTCTTTTCTCCATCCTACATTGTCACTAACTGCCTATACTAATTCAGGACCTTCGATTCACACCACCCCGTGATGTTTTTCTCACTCCTAGTAGTGAATGGCCTGTTAGAAACCCTTACAATGCGCACCACCCCGTGATGTTTTTCCGAAACCTATCCTACATTGCCACAGCATGTTTCCTGACCTCGCCATGCTGACCACCCCGTGCCGCATTTCTCAATCCTACATTTTCACTCACTGCCTATCCTAATTCAGGCCCTTCGATTCACACCGACCCGTGTTGATTTTCTCACTCCTAATAGTGAATGGCCTCTTAGAAACCCTTACAATGCACACCACCCGGCGATGTTTTTCAGAAACCTATCCTGCATTGCCACTGCATGTTTCCTGACCTCCACATACTGAACACTCCGTGGCATTTTCTCCAACCTACATTGCCACTCACTGCCTATTCTAATTCAGCCCTCCTATTCACACCACCCTGTGATGTTTTTCTCACTCCTACTAGTGAATGGCCTGTTAGAAAACTTTACAAAGCGCACCAGCCCGTGAAGTTTTTCAAAAACCTTTCCTACATTGCCACTGCATGTTTCCTGACCTCCCCATGCTGACCACCCCGTGGCGCTTTTCTCCATCCTACATTGCCAGTCACTGCCTATCCCAATTCAGGCCCTCCGATTCACACCACCCCGTGATGTTTTTCTCACTCCTACTAGTGAATGGCCTGTTACAAACCCTTACAATGCGCACCACCCCGCGATGTTTTTCAGAAACCTATCCTACATTGCCACTGCATGTTTCCTGACCTCCCCATGCTGACCACCCCTTATCGCTTTTCTCCATCCTACATTGCCACTCACTGCCTGTCCTAATTCAGGCCCTCCGATTCGCACCACCCCGTGATCTTTTTCTCACTCCTAGTAGTGAATGGCCTGTTACAAACCCTTACAATGTGCACCACCCCGTGATGTTTTTCAGAAACCTATACTACATTGCCACAGCATGTTTCCTGACCGCCCCATGCTGACCACCCCGTATTCTTTTCTCCATCCTACATTGGCACTAACTGCCTATCCTAATTCAGGACCTTCGATTCACACCACCCCGTGATGTTTTTCTCACTCCTAGTAGTGAATGGCCTGTTAGAAACCCTTACAATGCGCACCACCCCGTGATGTTTTTCAGAAACCTATCCTACATTGCCACAGCATGTTTCCTGACCTCGCCATGCTGACCACCCCGTGCCGCATTTCTCCATCCTACATTGTCACTAACTGCCTATCCTAATCAGGACCTTCGATTCACAACACCCCATGATGATTTTGTCACTCCTACTAGTGTATGGCCTGTTAGAAACCCTTACAATGCACATCACCCGGCGATGTTTTTCAGAAACCTATCCTGCATTGCCACTGCATGTTTCCTGACCTCCCCATGCTGAACACCCCGTGGCGCTTTTCTCCATCCCACATTGCCACTCACGGCCTATTCTAATTCAGTCCCTCCTATTCACACCACCCCGTGATGTTTTTCTCATTCCTACTAGTGAATCGCCTGTTAGAAACCCTTACAAAGCGCACCAGCCCACGAAGTTTTTCAGAAACCTATAGTACATTGCCACTGCATGTGTCCTGACCTCACCATGTTGACCACCCCATGGCGCTTTTCTCCATCCTACATTGCGACTCACTGCCTAACCTAATTCAGGCCCTCCGATTCACAACACCCCGTGATGTTTTTCTCACTCCTACTAGTGAATGGCCTGTTAGAAACCCTTAAAATGCCCACCACCCCGCGATGTTTTTCAGAAACCTATCCTACATTGCCACAGCATGTTTCCTGACCTCCCCATGCTGACCACCCCGTGGTGCTTTTCTCAATCCTACATTTTCACTCACTGCCTATCCTAATTCAGGCCCTACTATTCACACCGACCCGTGTTGATTTTCTCACTCCTACTAGTGAATGGCCTCTTAGAAACCCTTACAATGCACACCACCCGGCGATGTTTTTCAGAAACCTATCCTGCATTGCCACTGCATGTTTCCTGACCTCCACATAATGAACACTCCGTGACACTTTTCTCCAACCTACATTGCCACTCACTGCCTATTCTAATTCAGGCCCTCCTATTCACACCACCCTGTGATGTTTTTTTCACTCCTACTAGTGAATGACCTGTTAGAAAACTTTACAATGCGCACCACCCCGCGATGTTTTTAACAATCCTATCCTACATTGCCACTGCATATTTCCTGACCTCCCCATGCTGACCACCCCGTGGCCATTTTCTCCATCCTACAGTGCCACTCACTGCCTATCCTAATTCAGGCCCTACGATTCACACCACCCCATGATGTTTTTCTCACTCTTGCTAGTAAATGGGCCTTTAGAAGACCTTACAATGCGAACCACCCCGCGATGTTTTTCAGAAACCTATCCTACATTGCCACTGCATGTTTCCTGACCTCCCCATGCTGACCACCCCGTATCGCTTTTCTCCATCCTACATTGCCACTCACTGCCTATCCAAATTCAGGCCCTCCGCTTCACACCATCCCGTGATGGTTTTCTCACTCCTACTAGTGAATGGCGTGTTAGAAACCCTTACAATGCGCACCACCCCGCGATGTTTTTCAGAAACCTATCCTACATTGCCACTGCATGTGTCCTGACCTACACATGCTGACCACCCCCTGGAGCTTTTCTCCATCCTACATTGCCCCTCACTGCCTATCCTAATTCAGGCCCTCCGATTCACACCAATCCGTGAATTTTTTCTCACTCTTACTAGTGAATGGCCTGTCAGAAACTCTTACAATGCGCAACAACCCACGATGTTTTTCGGAATCTTAACCTACATTGCCATTGCATTTTTCCTGACGTCCCCATGCTGACCACCCCGTGGGGCTTTTCTCCATCCTACATTGCCACTCACTGCCTATCCCAATTCAGGCCCTCTGATTCATACCACCCCGTGATGTTTTTCTCACTCCTACTAGTGAATGGCCTATTAGAAACCCTTACAATGCGCACCACCCCGCGATGATTTTCAGAAACCTATCCTACATTGTCACAGCATGTTTCCTCTCCTCCCCATGCTGACCACCCCGTATCGCTTTTCTCTATCCTACATTGCCACTCACTGTCTATCCAAATTCATGCCCTCCGATTCACACCACCCCGTGATGGTTTTCTCACTCCTAATAGTGAATGGCGTGTTAGAAACCCTTACAATGCGCACCACCCCGCGATGTTGTTCAGAAACCTATCCTACATTGCCACTGTATGTTTCCTGACATCCCCATGCTGACCACCCCATATAGCTTTTCTCCATCCTACATTGCCACTCACTGCCTATCCCTATTCAGGCCCCCCGATTCACACCACCCCGTGATGTTTTTCTCACCCCTACTAGTGAATGGCCTGTTAGAAACCCTTACAATGCACTACCCTGCGATGTTTTTCAGAATCCTATCCTACTTTGCCACGGCATGTTTTCTGACATCCCCATGCTGACCACCCTGTGGCACTGTTCTGCATCCTACATTGCCACTATCTGCCAATCATAATTCAGGCCCTCCGACTCACACCACCCCGTGATGTATTTCTCACTCCTACTAGTGAATGGACTTTTAGAAACCCTTACAATGCACACCACCCCGCGATGTTTTTCAGAATCCTATCCTACATTGCCACTGCATGTTTCCTGACGACCCCATGCTGACCACCCCGTGGCGCTTTGCTCCATCCTACATTGCCACTCACTGCCTATCCCAATTCAGGTCCCCCGATTCACACCACCCCGTGATGGTTTTCTCACTCTTACTAGTAAATGGCCTTTAGATGACCTTACAATGCGCACCACTCGGCGATGTTCTTCAGAAACGTATCGTACATTGTCACTTCATGTTTCCTGACCTCCCCATGCTGACCACCCCGTGGCGCTTTTCTCCATCCTACATTACCACTCATTGCCTATCCTAATTCAGGCCCTCCAATTCACCCAACAACGTGATGTTTTTCTCACTCCTACTAGTGAATGGCCTGTTAGAACCCTTACAATGCGCACCACCCGCGATGTTTTTCAGAAACGTAACCTACATTGCCACTGCATGTTTCCTGACCTCCACATGCTGACCAAACCGTATCACTTTTCTCCATCCTACATTGCCACTCACTGCCTATCCCAATTCAGGCCCTCCGATTCACACCACCCCGTGATGTTTTTCTCACTCCTACTAGTGAATGGCCTGTTACAAACCCCTTACAATGCGCACCACCCCGCTATGTTTTTCAGAAACCTATCCTACTTTGCCACGGCATGTTTTCTGAACTCCCCATGCTGACCACCCCGTGGCGCTTTTCTCCATCCTACATTGCCACTATCTGCGAAAACTAATTCAGGCCCTCCGACTCACACCACCCCGTGATGTATTTCCTCACTCCTACTTGTGAATGGACTTTTAGAAACCCTTACAATTCACACCACCCCGCGATGTTTTTCAGAATCCTATCCTACATTGCCACTGCATGTTTCCTGACCTCCCCATGATGACCACCCAGTGGCCATTTTCTCCATCCTACAGTGCCACTCACTGCCTATCCTAATTCAGGCCCTACGATTCACACCACCGCATGATGTTTTTCTCACTCTTACTAGTAAATGGGCCTTTAGAAGACCTTACAATGCGCACCACCACGCGATGTTCTCAGAAACATATCCTACATTGCCACTGCATGTTTCCTGACCTCCCTATGCTGACCACCTTGTGGTGCTTTTCTCCATCCTACATTGCCACTCACTGTCGATCGTAATTCAGGCTCTCCGATTCACACAACAACGTGATGTTTTTCTCACTCCTACTAGTGAATGGCCTGTTAGAAACCCTTAAAATGCGCACCACCCCGCGATGTTTTTCACAAACCTATCCTACATTGCCACTGCATGTTTCCTGACCTCCCCATGCTGTTCACCCCGTATCGCTTTTCTCCATCCTACATTGCCACTCACTGCCTATCCAAATTCAGGCCCTCCGATTCACACCATTCCGTGATGTTTTCTCACTCCTAGTAGTGAATGGCGTGTTAAAAACCCTTACAATGCGCACCACCCCGCGATGTTTTCAGAAACCTATCCTAATTTGCCACAGCATGTGTCCTGACCTACATATGCTGACCACCCCGTGGCGCTTTTCTCCATCCTACATTGCCACTCACTGCCTGTCCTAATTCAGGCCCTCCGATTCACACCTCGCGGTGATGTTTTTCTCACTGCTACTAGTGCATGGAGTGTTAGAAACACTTACAATGCGCAACACCCCGCAATATTTTTCAGAAACCTATCCTACATTGCCACTGCATGTTCCTGACCTCCCCATGCTGACCAGCCCGTGACGCTTTTGTCCATCCTACATTGCCCCTCACTGCCTATCCTAATTCAGGCCCTCCGATTCACACCAATCCGTGAATTTTTTCTCACTCTTACTAGTGAATGGCCTGTCAGAAACTCTTACAATGCGCAACAACCACGATGTTTTTCGGAATCTTAACCTACATTGCCATTGCATTTTTCCTGACGTCCCCATGCTGACCACCCCGTGGGGCTTTTCTCCATCCTACATTGCCACTCACTGCCTATCCCAATTCAGGCCCTCTGATTCATACCACCCCGTGATGTTTTTCTCACTCCTACTAGTGAATGGCCTATTAGAAACCCTTACAATGCGCACCACCCCGCGATGATTTTCAGAAACCTATCCTACATTGTCACAGCATGTTTCCTCACCTCCCCATGCTGACCACCCCTATCGCTTTTCTCCATCCTACATTGCCACTCACTGTCTATCCAAATTCATGCCCTCCGATTCACACCACCCCGTGATGGTTTTCTCACTCCTAATAGTGAATGGCGTGTTAGAAACCCTTACAATGCGCACCACCCCGCGATGTTGTTCAGAAACCTATCCTACATTGCCACTGTATGTTTCCTGACATCCCCATGCTGACCACCCCATATAGCTTTTCTCCATCCTACATTGCCACTCACTGCCTATCCCTATTCAGGCCCCCCGATTCACACCACCCCGTGATGTTTTTCTCACCCCTACCTAGTGAATGGCCTGTTAGAAACCCTTACAATGCACTACCCTGCGATGTTTTTCAGAAACCTGTCCTACATTGCCACAGCATGTTTCCTGACCTCCCCAAGCTGACCACCCCATGGCGCTTTTCTCCATCCTACATTGCCACTCACTGCCTTTCCTAATTCAGGCCCTCCGATTCACACCTCACGGTGATGTTTTTCTCACTTCTACTAGTGCATGGCGTGTTAGAAACAATTACAATGCGCAACACCCCGCAATATTTTTCAGAAACCTATTCTACATTGCCACTTCATGTTTCCTGACTTCCCCATGCTGCCCAGCCCGGGCGCTTTGGTCCATCCTACATTGCCACTCACTGCCTATCCTAATTCAGGCCCTCCGATTCACACCACCCCGTGAATTTTTTCTCACTCTTACTAGTGAATTTCCTGTCAGAAACTCTTACAATGCGCAACACCCCACGATGTTTTTCGGAATCTTAACCTACATTGCCACTGCATTTTTCCTGACGTCCCCATGCTGACCACCCCATGGGGCTTTTCTCCATCCTGCATTGCCACTCACTGCCTTTCCCAATTCAGGCCCTCCAATTCACACCACCGCGTGATGATTTTCTCACTCCTACTAGTGAATGGCCAGTTAGAAACCTTTAAAATGCGCACCACCCCGCGGTGTTTTTTAGAAACCTATCCTACAGTGCCACTGCATGTTTCCTCACCTCCCCATGCTGGCCACCCCGTATAGTTTTTCTCCATCCTACACTGCCACTCACTGCCTATCCCAATTCAGGCCCCCCGATTCACACCACCCCGTGATCGTTTTCTCACTCCTACTAGTGAATGGCGTGCTAGAAACCCTTACAATTCACACGACCCCGCGATGTTTTTCAGAAAGCTATCCTACATTGCCACTGCATGCTTCCTGACCTCCCCATGCTGACCACCCCGAGGCCATTTTCTCCATCCTACAGAGCCACTCACTGCCTAACCTAATTCAGGCCCTACGATTCACACCACCCCGTGATGTTTTTTCTCACTGTTACTAGTAAATGGGCCTTTAGAAGACCTTACAATGCGCACCACCTCGCGATGTTTTTCAGAATCCTATCCTACGTTGCCACTGCATGTTTCCTGATGTCCCCATGCTGACCACCCCATGGCGCTTTTCTCCATCCTACATTGCCACTCATGGCATATCCCAAATCAGGCCCTCTGATTCACACCACCCCGTGATGGTTTTCTCACTCCTACTAGTGAATGGCCTGTTAGAAACCCTTAGAATGCACACCACCCGGCGAAGTTTTTCAGAAACCTATCCTGCATTGCCACTGCATGTTTCCTGACCTCCCCATGCTCAACACCCCGTGGCGCTTTTCTCCAACCTACATTGCCCACTCACTGCCTATTCTAATACAGGTCCTCCTATTGACACCACCCCGTGATGTTTTTCTCACTCCTACTAGTGAATGGCCTGTTAGAAACGCTTTCAAAGCGCACCAGCCCGCGAGGTTTTTCAGAAACCTATCCTACAATGACACTGCATGTTTCCTGACCTCACCATGCTGACCACCCCATGGCGCTTTCCTCCATCCTACATTGCCACTCTCTGCCTAACCTAATTCAGCCCTCCGATTCACACCACCCCGTGATGTTTTTCTCACTCCTACTAGTGAATGGCCTGTTAGAAACCCTTACAATGCGCACCACCCCGCGATGTTTTTAAGAAACCTATCCTACATTGCCACTGCAAGTTTCCTGACCTCCCCATGCTGACCACCCCTTGGCGCTTTTCTCCATCCTACATTGGCACTAACTGAATATACTAATTCAGGTTCTCCGATTCACACCCAACCGTGATGTTTTTCTCACTCCTACTAGTCAATGGCCTGTTAGAAAACCCTTAAAATGCGCACCATCCCGCGATGTTTTTCAGAAACCTGTCCTACATTGCCACTGCATGTTTCTGTCCTCCCCATCTGACCAACCCGTTGCGCTTTTGTCCATCCTACATTTCCACTCCACTGCCTATACCAGTTCAGGCACTCCGATTCACACCACCCTGTGAATTTTTTCTCACTCTTACTAGTGAATGGCGTGTCAGAACCCTTACAATGCGCACCACCCCGCGATGTTTTTCAGAAACCTATTCTACGTTGCCACTGCATGTTTCCTGACCTCCCCATGCTGACCACCCCGTGACGCTTTTCTCCATCCTACATTGTCACTAACTGCCTATCCTAATTCAGGACCTTCGATTCACAACACCCCGTGATGATTTTCTCACTCCTACTAGTGAATGGCCTGTTAGAAACCCTTAAATGGGGGCCGGGGATTTAGCTCAGCGGCATAAGCACCTGCCTTGCAAGCAGGCAGTCGTGAGTTCGATCCCTGGTACCGATAAAAATGAAAAAGACCAAAAACAAACCCTTACAATGCACACCACCCAGCGATATTTTCAGAAAACTATCCTACATTGCCACTACATGTTTCCTGACCTCCCCATGCTGAACACCCCGTGGCGCTTTTCTCCATTCAACATTGCCACTCACTGCCTATC